>NC_052950.1:32721547-33021547 GCF_013358895.1 Oreochromis aureus | reverse complement strand
GGGTCGATGTTCCAGTTTACACTCCACACCAGTTGGTGGCGGTAATACACCATTTAGCTGTTTTCCAACCGCCAATAAACGATATAAAGAAGAAGAAGAAGAAAGCAAGAATGTTCCACGAGAGGAGGTGTTTGCACACAGAGCTGCTTTTTCATTCATAGAGAATAAACCACTACCAACGTTTGGATCGATATCTGCATCGATCGGCCCACCCTTGTCTCCTGGATCGTAGCTGAGATCAGCGTGAACCACGTGGGTCTCTGCTCCCTGATCTGTTTCCTGTGTTTGGAAAGAGTTCCAGCTTCATCACGGAGTTTCTCTCGGTTTGTGGGCTCATCTAAAGGTAAGCACCGAGCTAACTTTACTGTGAGTTCAGTTCATGTTGAGTTTAGCTCCTGAATGAGGTCTTCTGCTGCTCTCCTCGGTGTCTGTTCACAGTTTATTGTCAACACGTTGAGAGAAGAGTGAGAGAGTGTTTGGAGAAAAACACCAACTAATCATTAGCTCAGCATGCTGGGAGAAGTTGGAGCGGAAAAGTCTTTTCATTGTCCCTGCAGCTGTTTTTCTGCATGCACCAAACCTCTACAGCCTCATTTCTATTTGAAGTGATAACAGGAAATGGATGAGAGCATTATTTTAAAATATTATTACTCAAGTAAAAGTGAAAAGTAGAATAGAATAGAATAGAATAGAATAATCCTTTAATTGTCCCACAAGGGGAAATTTGCTTGTATCAGCAGCAAAAACACACATATACAAACAGAACAGGACACAGAACAGAAGCACAATTTTTACATATTTACATCATGGACAATAGTTATCAGAGCAGAGTACAGTACAGTTGTTTAAATTAGCGTACACATAGTGTGCAAACATAGCAGGACACTGAAAGATGTTTAAATAGTTAAGAATATTTAGAATAATTAGAAAAGTACAGATTGTTTATTGTACCTGTGTATTAAAAAGTAGACATGTAACTTCCAATAAGTTAGTGTCTATATAAGCTGAGAAAAGTAATGTGCAGTTATAACAGTAGAAGTTGTTACAGCACAGATGTAAACATCTATGTTTGTTGGGAGCAGTTCTGACTGTACAGTCTGACAGCTTCGGGGAGGAAGGACCTGCCGAAACGCTCCTTCATGCATCTAGGATGCAGCAGTCCGTCACTGAAGCAGCTCTGCAGTTCAGCAACATTTACATGCATGGGGTGGGAGACTCTGTCCATCAGAGATGTTATTTTGGCCAGAGTCCTTCTGTCTCCCACCACCTGCACTGGGTCCAGGGTGCATCCCAGAACAGAGCTGGCCTTCCTGATGAGTTTATCCAGCCTCTTCCTCTCAGCTGCCGATAAACTGCTGCTCCAACATACCACACTGTAAAAAATGACAGATGCCACCACAGAGTCATAGAAGGTCTTTAAAGCGCTCCCTGTACTCCAAAGTACAGGGTCTTCAAAAAGTTACTCAAGCAAGAGTAAAAAAGTACTTGGCGAAAAAGACTACTCAAGTAGCGAGTAACTGTTTGAAATGTCCGATTTATTTTAAAATAAATGCTATCAGACAAAGAAAAATAAATAAATATACAAATTTTACTATTTTCAAAAGGATTATATGTAAAAACATCAACAAAATAAGGCACAACAATTCTAATTTCCAGATTTCATTTTTTCACAAGATAAAGCTTTTTTCACCAATACCTACAGTAAATAATATAAATATATAAACAGTGCAAATAATTTCCAGTGACAAGATATGCTGTAAACTTGTAAATATTCATTTTTGCTCCAAATGGCACAACAGCCTCAGAGAAAACATTCGAACGAGGCATCTTCAACACATGTACATACAAGGCAGCTCAGTTTACCATAAGTTGTATGGGTGTGAATTTATTTCTGCATATTTAGCAAAAATGTGCCATTTCTTCACTCAGTGAAGTGATGGTTAAGCTTCAGCAGCAGTTTGCTCTCAAGGTTCTTTCTGTGAAGTTGTGACTGTTTAGCAGTGAACAGGAGTCCTGCCTGACTAAGAAGTCCTTCACAAGCTCCAGATGCAGGAAGAGCTGTACTGATTTTGATCGACAGCTTCTTGATGTGAGGAAAGCCATGCAATAGATCCACACCTCCAGTGAATGGACATGAAAGGCACCTCTCCAGCTCCCCTGCTTCTGCCTTTCCTGACCCCATGGATCCATCACCTTCGGTTGATGGTTCGGTTAGGCTGCCGTTTGTGCTGGCCTCATCCAGCTCTGTGTCTAGGTGATGTCTGATGAAGTTGAGACCTGTGGAAAGATGTATGGTTTTCAAAAGAATTGGGTCTGGTCATTATAGTGCTGTATACACTGCCACGCTGCAGATGTTTGGCAAGAAAATTTGATCACACTGGAGATGTTTTTTACTAACTTTTGTTGAAAAAGTCAAAGGAGTTTGCAAAGAAAAGCGTCTGGACTTCTTTAAGTTGCTTGAAGACGTTTCACCTCTCATCCGAGAAGCTTCTTCAGTTCTAAGGTCAAATGGCCGAGAGTCCCAGATTTAAACCCAGTGGGAGTATCCCCCCCAATGAGGGACAAAGGACCCCCTGGTGATCCTCTAATCACATGCGCCAAGGTGTGAAAGCGGGTGTGGGACCTAATCAGCCAGGGTTTCGGGTGAGCCCATTGTGAAACCTGGCCCCACCTTGTCATGTGAATTCCTGAGGTCAGATGGCCCAGGATGTGAGTGGGCGTTAAGGCGTCTGGGGAGGGAACTCAAAACTGGATTATAGATGGCAGACAGTTGGTGTCGTAAACCACCGCCTCTGTTCAAAGATGGTCGCTCACAGTGGACATAGATGGCCTCTTTCACTCCTCTTTCAAACCATCTGTCCTCTCTGTCCAATATGTGAACATTGGCATCCTCGAAAGAGTGACCTTTATCCTTAAGATGCAGATGGACTGCTGAGTCTTGTCCTGTGGAGGTGGCTCTTCTATGTTGTGCCATGCGCTTGTGAAGTGGCTGTTTGGTCTCTCCAATGTAGAGGTCTGGGCATTCCTCGCTGCACTGTACAGCATACACCACGTTGTTCAGTCTGTGTTTTGGAGTTTTGTCTTTCGGGTGAACCAGTTTGTGTCTGAGTGTGTTGCTGGGTCTTGTTGCGTCTGTCTTTCTTATCCTCCCTCGCTGGTGTCTGATCTTCTTTTCTGTGCCTCTTTGCTGACTTTATGAACGCCCAGTTAGGATAACCGCATGTTTTGAGTGCTTCCTTTACATGTGTGTGTTCCTTCTTTTTCCTTCAGGCTTGGAGGAACATGTTCTGCCCGGTGGTGTAGGGTCCTAATTACTCCAAGTTTGTGTTCCAGAGGGTGATGGGAGTCAAAGAGGAGGTACTGGTCCGTGTGTGTGGGCTTCCGGTAAACTTCAATGTTGAGGTTGCCATTCTCTTCAATGTGCACCACAGTCCAGGAAAGGCAAACAGTTATCCTTTGTGTCTTCCCTGGTGAACTTGATGTTTTTATCCACAGCATTAATGTGCGCAGTGAAGGATTCCACTTCTTGTGTCTTGATTTTGACCCAGGTGTCGCTCTACATATCTGTACCAGTGGCTGGGTACTCCTCCTTTGAAAGAGCCAAGAGCCTTTCTTTCCACTTCCTCCATGTAAAGGTTGGCTACAATAGGTGACACAGGGGAGCCCATGGCACAGCCATGTTTTTGTCTGTAGAAGCCTTCGTTGTATTTGAAGTATGTTGTGGTAAGGCAGAGGTCTAACAGTGTGCAAATCTGATCGGGTGTGAAGTTGGTCCTGTCTTCCAAGGAGCTGTCTTCTTGTAGTCGTTTTCTGACAGTCTCCACTGCTTCCGTGGTGAGTATGCAAGTGAAGAGAGAGACTACATCAAAGGACACCATGGTTTCATCTGGATCCAGGGTAAGTTTCTGGACCTTGTCGGTGAAGTCGGTGGAGTTCTTGATGTGGTGTGGGGTGTTCCCCACGAGAGGTGCAAGGATGGTAGCAAGGTGTTTCGCAATGTTATAAGTGGCTGAGTTTATGCTACTGACTATGGGTCTGAGTGGGACCCCTTCCTTGTGGATCTTAGGAAGTCCATAAATGCAGGGTATGCTTCTCGGATGAGAGGTGAAACGTCTTCAAGCAACTTAAAGAAGTCCAGACGCTTTTCTTTGCAAACTACTTTGACTACGATGACCTGGATGACTGAGAACCTTCACAGACCTTTTGTTGAAAAACAAAATCTTGTCATTCATATCCCGTATTCCAGATTAAGTTTAAAATAAGAACGCGTGAAAGGCTAAGCAGTGCTAGCCAATAGATCCTCCTGTTTGGCTGTTACTCTGGAAAAAGACGAGAAAGACAGTGATGGAATGGAAGCTGTGACTGGAGCTGCGATGTAGCTTATATAATATTTATATTGCATGAACGTGAGAATTACGTATATTGTAATAACATGATATTATATAGTTCAAAAGTGAAAGGTATATTGTACCTACATGAATTGAATGAATTGTGAGATAGAGCAGGGCGATATGACCAAAAATATTTATCACGATATACATTTGAAAATTTGCGTTAACGATATAACTGACAATATAATTGACGCGAGACAAAATACTTTACAACTCCACAACTTTATTAGTGCAAAAAACCCCATCAATGTATTTACACTTAAACAAGCAGCTGTTTTTTTGTGTATTAAAGTTATATAAAAATGTAACAGTGCAAATTCCTTGCTGACAGTTTAACCAAAAGGTCATTGCAGCATATAATGTGTTTTCCTGGATACACTGCTGCTTTTTCAGCATTCAAAGATTGATGGCACCGTGTCAGAGCTGGCTATGAATTTCAGATGGATCAGGCCTTAACTTAACAAAAAAGTTATCAATACAGGGAGTGCAGAATTATTAGGCAAGTTGTATTTTTGAGGAATAATTTTATTATTGAACAACAACCATGTTCTCAATGAACCCAAAAACTCATTAATATCAAAGCTGAATGTTTTTGGAAGTAGTTTTCAGTTTGTTTTAGTTTTAGCTATTTTAGGGGATATCTGTGTGTGCAGGTGACTATTACTGTGCATAATTATTAGGCAACTTAACAAAAACAAATATATACCCATTTCAATTATTTATTTTACCAGTGAAACCAATATAACATCTCCACATTCACAAATATACATTTCTGACATTCAAAAACAAAACAAAAACAAATCAGCGACCAATATAGCCACCTTTCTTTGCAAGGACACTCAAAAGCCTGCCATCCATGGATTCTGTCAGTGTTTTGATCTGTTCACCATCAACATTGCGTGCAGCAGCAACCACAGCCTCCCAGACACTGTTCAGAGAGGTGTACTGTTTTCCCTCCTTGTAAATCTCACATTTGATGATGGACCACAGGTTCTCAATGGGGTTCAGATCAGGTGAACAAGGAGGCCATGTCATTAGTTTTTCTTCTTTTATACCCTTTCTTGCCAGCCACGCTGTGGAGTACTTGGACGCGTGTGATGGAGCATTGTCCTGGATGAAAATCATGTTTTTCTTGAAGGATGCAGACTTCTTCCTGTACCACTGCTTGAAGAAGGTGTCTTCCAGAAACTGGCAGTAGGACTGGGAGTTGAGCTTGACTCCATCCTCAACCCGAAAAGGCCCCACAAGCTCATCTTTGATGATACCAGCCCAAACCAGTACTCCACCTCCACCTTGCTGGCGTCTGAGTGGGACTGGAGCTCTCTGCCCTTTACCAATCCAGCTACGGGCCCATCCATCTGGCCCATCAAGACTCACTCTCATTTCATCAGTCCATAAAACCTTAGAAAAATCAGTCTTGAGATATTTCTTGGCCCAGTCTTGACGTTTCAGCTTGTGTGTCTTGTTCAGTGGTGGTCGTCTTTCAGCCTTTCTTACCTTGGCCATGTCTCTGAGTATTGCACACCTTGTGCTTTTGGGCACTCCAGTGATGTTGCAGCTCTGAAATACGGCCAAACTGGTGGCAAGTGGCATCTTGGCAGCTGCACGCTTGACTTTTCTCAGTTCATGGGCAGTTATTTTGCGCCTTGGTTTTTCCACACGCTTCTTGCGACCCTGTTGACTATTTTGAATGAAACGCTTGATTGTTCGATGATCACGCTTCAGAAGCTTTGCAATTTTAAGACTGCTGCATCCCTCTGCAAGATATCTCACTATTTTTGACTTTTCTGAGCCTGTCAAGTCCTTTTTTTGACCCATTTTGCCAAAGGAAAGGAAGTTGCCTAATAAGATAAGATAAGATAAGATAAGATAAGATAAGATAAGATAACCTTTATTAGTCCCACACGTGGGAAATTTGTTTTGTCACAGCAGGAAGTGGACAGTGCAAAAGTTATGAAGCAAAAATTAGAATAAAATAAAATAAGAATAAATACAGTACACAACTGTACAGAATAGAATAAAATAAAATACTATATACAGTAAAATAAAATAGAATAAAATATACAATAAGATAAATAATAATAATAATAATTATGCACACCTGATATAGGGTGTTGATGTCATTAGACCACACCCCTTCTCATTACAGAGATGCACATCACCTAATATGCTTAATTGGTAGTAGGCTTTCGAGCCTATACAGCTTGGAGTAAGACAACATGCATGAAGAGGATGATGTGGACAAAATACTCATTTGCCTAATAATTCTGCACTCCCTGTAGTTCTTTTCATCTTTTCTTATTACCCACAGCTACACCCACTTCTGTCAGGCCTAGGCTGCTCACTAGGGCTGGGTATCATCACTGATTTCTATAATCCATTCGATTCCGGTTCTCAAAGTCCTGATTTGATTCAATTTAGCCTCAGACAGTCAGAAATATTATAATTCTGATCATTTATCAGTACTGATACACATGAGACTTCATCAGAATTGTGAACATCACAGCAGATGCCTTTGTGTGAAAGTAACTGAGAATAAAACACAGAAAAACATGAAGGAGATTTTCCTGGTCTGGCTTTTTATAGCAGATAACCTTAAAAATATTCTGCAATATTCTGCAATTTTGCATAATTTTAAGAAGTTTAAATTTCTTCAGTATTGAACAGCAGAAATTAGGCTTTCTTGTCCGAGGTCATTTAAGTGAAAAAAAGAAAAAGACAGCGGCCGACAGCGCTGTAAACAACGGTAGACTGGTGGGTAATAAGCGAATGAATAATGCAGAAAACAGCGATTTGAGACGGGAAACTGTTCTTGAAGTACAGAGAGAGAGAGAGAGGGAGAGAGCTGTGCATGAAGTGTGATTTTTATTGTGGTGGAAGCAAAACAGCAAAACTCAGAGGGAATTCATGACGACATTGATCAAATGTGAAGCCTAGTTTGCTGCTTCTTTTGCTGCTGGCTTGGCGAATTTTGGTTGGAGAGACAAAACCTGCAGCTTAGAATCAGCGCAAAAAAGACGGGGAAACAGCGCGGACCCGACGCATCAGAATCGCTAAGCTCCGACAGCGTGTCCGTGTTCGGGCCGTGGGGTGAGAAAGCTGAGAAAGACAAAGCTGATTCTGATGCGTCGGGTCCGCTCTGTGTTTACGTCTTTGTGTGGAATCCGTTAATGAATCGATATCGCTTTATTCAAGCTACTCACCTCTCTCTTCCACCTGCACTTTCAACTGAACCAGGGCCAATCAGAGAGGTCCCGCCCCTGACTATCTCTGATTGGTTTAGTCCACGATAAGAGCATAATGTGTGTCTGTTGTTGACCACACGGAGAGTAGCAGAGATTTTTTTGTTTTTTTTTTTGTTTTTGTTACCCGAAAATATTTGGTCACACAGGTGCGACCAAATGGGGTTTTCTTTAGTCGCACCACTGAAAAATTTGGTTGCATTTGCGACCAAATTGGTCGCACTCTAGAGCCCTGTTATAAATAAAATTGTGTGGAAAAAAACAACAGAAAGTTTCTTTAAAAAACACATTTCTGCTCTGAACTAGAAGAAAAAACCCTAAGTAGAAGCTCACATCAAGAAAATAGCTCCTCGGTTCACAGTAGCATCGCTCTGCTAACATTCTAACAGCAGAGTTACTCACCCCCTCCCTCCTGTGCTGAATCGTAGCATGAACGAATCACTCAGGACTCACTCACCCCCTCCCTCCTGGCTCACAGCTTCTTCTTCTTGGTTGGCAGCTAATCTTAAGGAGCATTACCGCCCCCTGGCACACAGCTCAGTGGACATTTAGATGAGAAAATATATATTTGACACATTTTAGGAAAATGCTGATAAAATAAAATAACAATAAATAAAATGAATGTTTCCTTTAGAAATCTTTTTTTGTTTCTTGCTCTATAAAAGTAGTTGTTTTTCATTTTCAATCACTCATCTTAGCAGTAGGATTTACATGAAAAGAGAAACAAATTAAGTTTGAGTGAAAATGTAAATTTTTTACACTCTCTGGGGAACTGACTCAGTGACTCAAATGACTCAAAAAACCTGATTCACTTTGGTGAGTGACTCATTCAAACTCGATTCAGTAAAAAGAATCGAATTTACCATCACTAGTCAGTTGAGACTGCATTGATTCAGTAAAGGGACTCGATGTTAAAATCCCTGATAATGCATTGCTTTAAATGGAGAAAATCTTGAGGGATGACTGTTATGAGGAAAGGCAGCCCAGAAACTATGAGCGGCAGTCATCGTTGTGTGCCTCAACTTTTGGTCTTTTACCCAAGATAATCTGGCGTTTTTTTCCTTGGTTGGGTTTAGGGGTTTGAGATCTGGTCTAAATGATCATATTAAATCTGGGACATATTGTCAGTAGTCTTAGCAGCTGGGGATTAGTCCCCCAGGCCTCCGCTCCTGGCCGCCGCCCGGCAGAAATGAGCTTCCTCCGAAGGGTGGCTGGCCTCTCCCTTAGAGATAGGGTGAGAGGTTCGGCCATCCGGGAGGGGCTCAGAGTAGAGCCGCTGCTCCTCCACATCGAAAGAAGCCAGCTGAGGTGGTTCGGCCATCTGACAAGGATGCCTCCTGGGCGCCTCCTGGGTGAGGTGTTCCAGGCATGTCCCACTGGGAGGAGGCCCCGGGGCAGACCCAGGACACGCTGGAGAGATTATATCTCTCGGCTGGCCTGGGAGCGCCCTTGTATTCCCCCGGATAAGCTGGAGGAGGTGGCTGGGGAGAGGGAGGTCTGAGCTTCTCTGTTTAGGCTGCTGCCCCCGCGACACGGCCTCGGATAAAGCGGATGAAGATGGATGGATGGATGGATATTGTCAGTATTGTACTGGCAAAAAAGCCCCTGCAGTCAGCTGAGACTGAAGAAGTCACTTGGATGAGTGACGAAACATTTTCTCTACTGCAAAAGCTACGTCCAGATGGACAGAATCAAACTTTTAGGAATGGTGGAGGTGGTGGGACTGGAGGCTGAAGGTGTGGAAAGTGTGGGGTGGGGGAGTAACAGGTCTGTCCCTGTTTGTGGAAACCACAGGAGGAGCTGTTCAGGCTGTTGCTGGGTGTGAATTGTTGATGGAGTCTTTAAACTTGTAGTTGCTGTTTTCCAGACTGAAGCAGAGTCGTTAGCTGAAAACTGGTTTTAGAGCTTCATTCAGGACACCTTCTCAGGCTCTTACAGCCTTACCTGTATCATAACAAAGTGTATAAACCCCAATCCACCTTTAACATGGTCCTTCTCCCAAACCTTCAAATAGGACTTTCTGGCCCTGTCATAGTAAAGGGCTGCTTAGAATATTAGAGCCAATGTCACAAAGTTCCTCCTGAAGTATAAGTGAGTGAGAGAGTTCCCTCACTTTGCAGCACAACACGTCTCACAAGATTTCTACAAGCAATCAGAGTGAAATTTGTACTTTGTGTTGTCAGATGAACGATGAGCATATGAGTAGGGATGGGTATCGTTTTGTATTTTATCCGATACCAGTACCAAACCGGTACTTTTGAAACGGTGCCGGTGCTTAAACGGTGCTCGAACTGGTGCTTAAAGAATGAAGAACACACGTTGTCCAAAAACCTCTCATGTTCAGCTGTTATTTTTTTTGTAAAAAGATAACAATGTTAGCCTTTTCTGCAGCTATAGGGCATATATGGTATCACTCTTGGCTGGAAGCAGTGCTAAACAATGGGGAAAAAACACCAACTTTATCCAAAAACCTCTCATGTTTAGCTGCGTTACCTCCTTTGTACAATATCACCTTAAAGCACTTGTTGCAGGCTGCTGAGTTTGCATTTTTGCTGTGAAGTACAGCCAGACTTTTGACTGCTTTGCCTTGGGCATTTTTAAAAGAACGTACGTAGCTGGGCCCGCCTACTATGCTCGCAAAGGTAAAATGATTGGCTAGAATCCAAAGTGTATGACATCTCAGTAAATAAGAAAAAGCACCGAAATAAAGCATCGAAATGTGCACTGCTTTTCGGTCTGTTTACTACCGTTTATGTCAGAACCGGTGCCAGATACTGGTACCCATCCCTACATATGAGACACTTTGACTCTTCAGTGCAGTGTGGAGCCTAACAAAGATCTGTTTTGTGTCCCAGCTGATCAGCAGGAGGAGAAGAGTCTGACGGAGCAGCAGAGGAACATTTTCAGCCATCTGGACTCAGCTGAGTCACTACAGAGGAAACAATGAGCTCAACACAGAAGGTGAGGAAAATATCACAGTTTCACCAAATAATCAGTCACGTCTAAAACTCTCATACTCCCAACCTGATATATGACTGTGTTGTATATTATTATATATACAATCACTTCACTAAATAGTCTGCCTCAGATTGTTTTGTAGCATCTTTCAGTATATGAAAAAACATAATGTCAATGTACAGACCTAATATCTGATTTCAACACATGAGGACTTGTAAGCTTTACATTTCCAGTTTATTAAATGCACTGTGGACAACTGTACAACAATGTACAACTGAATTAACATTGACTTGATCAAATCCCACTGAGCAGTCCTTCCCTTTAAATCTAACCTCTCTTCTTCCTCTCCTGTCCTGTGTGTCTTATCTTTCTCCATCTCTGAGTGAAGTTAGCTCTCTTTCTTTTCTCTCCCTGTGATGTACAGCAGCTGGACCTTTAGCCAGCAACACACTGTGAGACAAACTGCACACAACAGGCTAGCTAGGTACTGAAGTACTGCGACTGCAACTTATGAGCACCTGCAGTTGTTTAGTGCTGTGCAAGAGGGAAAAAAACAAAAAAAAACCACCAGCCCATTTTAACCCCTGACTATGGCACACAGTTTTGCCTCTTTCATCTTCATCTTAGCTTTCATGTGTTACTGTTTAGGCTTAAATTGGTTTGATGTTTGATGCCTGCAGTGATGAAATAACTCCCCGCAAATGCCTTAAACCAAAAGTAAAAAGCCTGTTTTGTGAATTTAAGGAGTAGAAAATACAGATATCTATTTTTTTAATGTAGGGAGTAAAAGTAAAAAATTCCTCAGGTTACAATCAGACTCTGACGTTCTCCTTCACTGAACCAAGCTAGTAACTGTTACATTGGATTTATTATCATTTAATAATTTAGAAAATTATAAAAATATCTAATAGGAAACAGCAATGGGAAATATAAAAAAAGTATAGACCTGGTAAACATTTATTACTTTTCTGAGTGTGTTAGCATGCTAGTCTTAATATTTGTGTACAGCAGGAGGGATGGGCATGATTTTAGAGTGTTTGAACAGTCATGAATTATTTTTAACACCAGGTTGGATGTAATGTGTTAGAACTACCAGCAGGTGGGGATAAGATACCTTTAAGATGTTTGGTGCCGCACTCCACCTTCAGGTTTAAAACTAGTGTTAATGGAGGGAGTTTGAAGGTTCAGTTTGTTCCACGACTGCATTTCACTCACTGCCTCTGTTTGTATCTCTGTCACTGCAGGACCAACATGGAGCGAGAAGTCAGCGCTCTCAGGAGGCCGACAAACCTCACAGAAGAAAGAGAGAGAAAACATACACCTGTGACGAGTGTGGGAAGGATTTTACTGGGAAGGATTCACTAAAGCGGCATCAGGTCATCCACACTGGAGAGAGACCGTTCAGCTGTGACTTGTGTGGAAAGACTTTCTCTTGGAAGGATGCTCTAAAAAAACACCAACTCATCCACAGTGGAGTTAAAGCGTACAGCTGTAATCAGTGTGGCAGAGCTTTTACTCAAAGTAGCCAACTGCAGAAGCATGTAGTTACCCACTCTGGAATTAAGGCATACAGCTGTGACATTTGTGGAAAAACTTTCAGCCACATAGAGAGCCGAAATAAACACCTACGCATTCACACCAGACATGTTGTGTACTGCTGTGATCAGTGTGATAAACAGTTTATAACAGGCACAGATTTACAACAACATATGTTTACCCACACCGAGGAGAGACCTTATAAATGTGACCTGTGTGAGAAGACTTTTAAATCTCCACGTAACCTGAGACGACACCAACAGATCCACACCAGAAAGAGACTCTACAAGTGCAGTTACTGTGAGGTATGTATTTATATTTGTATCTTGTCATTTTAGCCTGACTGTTTGGAACAACTCTGCTCATTAAACTGTGTTAGCATGTTAGCAATTCTACTGCATGGAAAAGCAGCTCTGAGTGATTATTCAGATTTTCATTTCAGTTATGATTTTTGTTTACACGATCATGAAAAACTAAAAGTGGTGAAAATTGATATGATGGTGTTATTTAATGTTCAGGCTGTTTCCTGGTATATCATGGTATTGTTATTATTTCATCATAAATGGCCTTTTGTTTACAGCAGCTCATTCCTCTGTCAGGTGTACATGGAATAAAATAAAACACAAATGAAAATAAGCACAAAACCAAACCATTCAGTAATCTTCTCTTATGGTTAACAAAGTTGTATCATTACGTAATGGTATTGTAGTATTGTAGCAGTATTATCAATTCTTATTTGTAGCTTTAGTACTTTTAGACATTAATGTTAAAATACTCATTTAATGTTACAATTGCAGTGTCATGGGGGTAGTAGTGTTTGTCTTGTGTCTCAGTCAGCTGAGTGTTATAACTGCACAGTTACAATGTTATTAATGCAGTATTAAATTAGTATTACTGCAGTGTTACATAGTAATAACATAGTAACATAGTAGTTTAGCACTGTGTTGGTACCCTGCAAATATTAGCATAGTAGTACTTTAGTGTAACTCAGATGTTACTGTAATATTAAATAAGTATTACAATAGTGTTATGGTGGTAGTATCGTAGTTATTGCAGCCCAGTAAACTGAGTGTATTGAAACAGTAATTGGACGTCTGCAGAGATGCTCTTTATTTCAGGCGACGTTCAGGATAAAATGTTGAAGGACTGACTTACACTGTCTTTGTGTCTTTGTTTAGAAGCAGAGCGACACAGATGGATCCAGTTCTCAACCCTGTCATCACTGTGGTGGTGGGAAAGACTTTCGTTGTGACCTCTGTGGCAAAACTTTCAATTGGGAAATCTCCCTAAAAAACCATCAACGTAAACACACTGGAGACAAACTGAAATACTGCAAAGAATGTGGGAGAAGCTTCACCACACCAACTGAGTTAAAACGACATGAACTGATTCACAGTGGGGTTAAAAAGCACCTCTGTGATCAGTGTGGGTCATCCTTCACCACTGCAAGTCACTTTAAACGACACAAACGAGTCCACACAGGAGAGAAACCATACAAGTGCAGACACTGTGACAAAAGCTTCTCACATTCAAGTAATCGTAACGATCATGAACGTACACACATGGAAGGAAACTACAGCTGTGACCAGTGTGACAAGAGCTTCAGGAATCTCAGTTCATACTCCAAAAACAAACGATCCCACGTTACTAATAAACTGTTTCACTGTTACCAATGTGCCAAAACATTCACTTCATTATCTGCTCTGTTCAAACATCAGCGTGATCACTCAGGGCTGAAATCACTCCCATCACTGGATCACAGTGAATCTGAAGAGACAGAAAGATCCTCTTCTGGTTTCAGGGTCAGACTCAAAACCCTTGAGATCAGGCTCACCAGAGTTCAGATGTAAAAATGTGATGAGGCAGCTGTGAATGAACATGTTCCTCTAGTGTACTGAGAAAAATTAAACAGGTGATGAGTAAGATAATCATGTTAAACTGAGTTATAGACAGGGATCCACCTAACTGCTACGCAGGTGCGCATGTGCGACAAAAATTACAAATACATAGTGACACTTATGTTACCAAGCGCCTTTGCGTACTTGACCATCTCATTCAACCTGACACGTGTTGCTGCAGCTTCTTTGGTGTTTCGCCACCACCTAAGAAACACCAACCGGAGCCAGAGCCGAAGAAAAGACTTTTTTCTAAAAAGTGGCTCCAAAGTGCCGTGGCTTGAAGCTAACAATGAGTGCACTGAAATGTGGTGCAAGTCATTGCTAATAAACAAGCTAGCTGAGAAGAAATGTCCATATTTATATTCTGAGGATATTATTATTGTAGCGGCTAGGAGTAAATGTCAGACGTGCATATTCACCTGAAAGGGGCACGGATCGTGCAGAGCATCACGCCATCAGCTGGGAGTTAGGAGCCAAATTGCAGTCTGGCAAATTTTGGGGGATGCTTTCTGATGGATCTGTGGACATCACAAAAGTCGAGCAGGAAATCATTTACATTGTGTCTGTGTCCATCAACGGAGAGTTTACCTCTGACTCTCTTGGACTGATTGAACTGGGTGCTGACCGCACCGCACAGGGATGGACTTGTGAGACTTCCTGTGGACACAGACTTGTATGACTGGACAACAACGTTGGTCGCTGCGTGCACAACCGAGGCTGCTATCAATGTGGGTATGTCCAATGGCATTGTGCCAAAACTCCAGCAACTCGCTACAGTTGGAGACTCCCTTGTGCACATTCTGTGCACAGCACACACACTGGAGAACTGCTTAAAATCAGTTGATCGCAACTGTGAGACATTTAATTGCTGTGTGGTCAAGCTGCTGCAGTTTTATTTGCAAAAAAAAGTGGAGCAAAAAAAAAATGCTTGAAGACCACCTGCCAGCCATTATAATGTAACTGGCTACAAGTGATAACAGTGACTTGTAGCATATCTGAAAAAGAGTGTTTTCAATGTGTACTGAAAACCGACTCCTGGGACTCACCTGAGTAGCTCGCTAAAAAAGTTATGTGCACCCCTGGTTAGAGTCTGACAGCTGCTGGTACGAATGACCTGCAGTAACGCTCCTTCCTACACTGTGGGTGTAAAAGTCTACTGCTGAACGAGCTGCTCAGTGCTTGTACCGTCTCATGCAGAGGTGGGAGGTGTTGTCCATGATGGATGTGAGCTTAAACCAGTGGTCCGTCATTTGTTTCGTACCAGGTCACGAGAGTTGAGGCTCGGGCATGAAATTTATGGTTTTCAGAGTTTTTATCGTTAACTCGGTTTCCCTGGGACTTCTCCCGTGTGTTGTGAATAAATTTCAAATATTTACATGTTACCATAGCGACCAGAGAGCATTAAGGGGCAGAGAGGAGGATGTTACTCTCAATGTTGTTGGCGCATTTTCAAGAGGAGGCTGCTTTTCCGATCCGGGAAAATATTTTTTGACATTAAACTGGTCCGTGGCGCAAAAAAGGTTGGGGACCGCTGGCTTAATACATGATAGACACCAAAGACACAACAAACTCAAAACGCTGGGTCAAATGACCCAGAACCATGACAATGACATCTATATAGTCTATATCTAGACATAGTGTTGCAGTGCTATGAAGGAACTGCAGTGTTTGGAGGAGTTAAGCGTGCCAGCTAACATTAAAATTCGGATTCAAAAGTTTCCATTTAAACTGAGAGAAAAATGAAACAAGAGGACTGGCCAAAGAGCATGTTTCCCAGATTTGGGATTACAAATGGAGTTTCAGCTGTGCAAAGGGTCATAGCAAACTAGCAGCTTGAAGGGATTACTTTTTAGATACTGACTCATGTTTAATGCAACATCACAAAGTTATTGCTTGTCATGAAGTGAAACCAGCTCTCCCTCCAGGACTATTTGACAAAAAACAACTTTTTACTCAAAGAAGAAGGTGAAAACAAATCCAGTACACTTCAGACCTCTCTGGAAACTGTGGATTTGAGAATATTTACCATTGCTACAAGAATGACAGAAATGGATAGAAAGCAAAAGTTGTTTTGTGCCTGGAGATGTTGTCATGATTGGAGCCCAATGTAAAAACCTCGAGGGTCTTGGGTATTCTGAAAAAATCATAACAACCTTTGCAGATAAGAAAGGTCTGGTACGTGTAGTTCATCTTCACACAAAAACAAACGTGATTGAAAAACGTGTAACAAAAATTACTTTTGTTATGTGAAGCTACAAACTGATGAACTAGATTACTGGTAGAATGATGTATGAATGAAACATGGTTTGCCCTCTTATGCATATTGTATTAATGTATCATGACTTATTATAGCTCCTTTAAGTTAAAAACCACTCCTGCATGTTTTAGTAATAAAATCTTTCATCAGCTTCATAAATTGTAACACTGCTCATTTTAAGTGTTTTTCATTTAGTGCTCCAACAGCTGGATATTAAACTCATAATCAGCATAAGCAGCTGTTTGTTTTCATTAGTGTGTTTTCATTATGTTAACAAAACACAACATAAAAAACTTAATATAACCATGAGATGTGATTTGAGAAGTATTTTGTATATTGTGCAGGAAAAGCTGCCCTGTACCGTAAAAGCTGAGCATCAAAGTCAGTGTCCAGCCAGAGACGTCTACCTCAGATAAAACTGACATATTAGATATCAAATAACTGAAATGGCTGAAACTTTAATCCCAATGTAAAACAGAAGAAAGTTCCTCCCTCCCTTTAACTGTGTTTTGTTCTGTACTGTGTCATAAATGTAGAGTGAGAACAAGAGTCTGATACATGAAAACACCCATTCAAAGGCATTGTGTAGTGCAGATTAGTCTGTGTTAGTCAGATGACTTCAAAACACAAATCTAAAGCAGGTTTTCCATCTATGAAAGTTCCTGTTCTGATGAGTCGAGAGACAAAATTATTTCAGCTGCTAGTTCAATTCCAGCTTCTTTGGTTTTGTTGTTTAAGTCTTTTCAAGTTTCTATCAGTGCAGTTTGGGAATATTGAAAAACAAAATCTTCGTTGACAGGAAAGAACCAGCGAGGAAAATCTGAGAATATCAGGAACAACGTGAGCGTTCAAAGCTGTCATAGAAAATGTTTTTAGTTTAAGGTCAAAAATATATATGAAAGAAATCTAAAGTAAACCATACTCATTAAACTGAACATATTATTACTGCTTTGAGAATTACATGGAAAAAATAATAACAGATGAAATACTAATTCAAGATTAATGTAAAAATGTCAATATAAAGTTGATAGAGCATGTAAAACTACATAGTACAGAATTATTAAAAGTGCATGTTAAAATGAGATTTTGTTCATGTTCATCTTGTTATATTCACACATACTTGACTCGACTTTTGTAATTCCTTTATGATCACGTTGTTCTAAAAATTCCCTAAAAAGCTTCCAGTTAATCCAAAATGACAAGTCCCAGAGAGTCCCAGATTTAAACCCAGTGGGAGTATCCCCCCAAAGAGGGACAAGGGGTCCTTTGAATCTGGTACTCTCGGCCATTTGACCTTAGAACTGAAGAAGCTTCTTGGATGAGAGGTGAAACATCTTCAAGCAACTTAAAGAAGTCCAGACGCTTTTCTTTGCAAGCTCCTTTGACATCAGAGGAGAATGTACTTCCTTAACAACAATTCCCCCTAGCGGCTTAAGACAGCAATGCATATACTATGTTGTTTTTCGTTTCTGCTCATAGATATAGACAGAATAAAATGTTTAGGACACAACGGGGTAACAGAGGTTAATGAAATATTAAACAGACATAGAGAATCCCTTTTTCCTTAACCAGTCACTCCTGTTAAAAGATAAAATATTATTAGAATACTTTAAAAGAACTGAAAATGACTTTTACCTTGCAACAACACACCTTGAAGACTCCTATTGTAAATTAGTGCTATATATAAAAGAAAATATATACATGGATTAATAAAAAATAAAATGAAAATTGAAGTGAAATTAATATAACCACTCGCAAAAGCAAAAATCATCTAATCAAACTCAGCCAGCACAATAAAATACACTGAAATTGACCAAGAACTGAACTGATGACTTCCTATTTAAAGATTCTTTTCAGTTCAGTGATGGTGGATTATAACCTCCATTCAAAGCATTCAAAAAAGAGAAGAATAAACTATAGAACATGTTATATTACACTGTGAGAAGGTAACTGATCCAAAACCTCAGTAACATAAAAATGAAACTGGATCTTATTGATTTACTGCAAAAGGACTCAAGAAGTGAAAGTTATCAGGCCTTATTCCAGTTTTTAAAAGAAAGTAAATTGTTTGGGAGGATTTGAGGGTCGATGTTCCAGTTCACACTCCACACCAGTTGGTGGCGGTAATGCACCATGTTGTTGTTTGACAACCACAAATACAATTTCCAGGAAGACGGAGGAGGAGGCGGAACAAAGTGAGGATGCTCCAAGAGAGGACGTGTTTGCACAGAGAGCTGCTTTTTCATTCAAAGAGAATAAAGTAGTACCAACGTTTGGATCGATATCTGCATCGATCTGCCCACCCTTGTCTCCTGGATCGTAGCTGAGATCAGCGTGAACCACGTGGGTCTCTGCTCCCTGATCTGTTTCCTGTGTTTGGAAAGAGTTCCAGCTTCATCACGGAGTTTCTCTCGGTTTGTGGGCTCATCTAAAGGTAAGCACCGAGCTAACTTTACTGTGAGTTCAGTTCATGTTGAGTTTAGCTCCTGAATGAGGTCTTCTGCTGCTCTCCTCGGTGTCTGTTCACAGTTTATTGTCAACACGTTGAGAGAAGAGTGAGAGAGTGTTTGGAGAAAAACACCAACTAATCATTAGCTCAGCATGCTGGGAGAAGTTGGAGCGGAAAAGTCTTTTCATTGTCCCTGCAGCTGTTTTTCTGCATGCACCAAACCTCTACAGCCTCATTTCTATTTGAAGTGATAACAGGAAATGGATGAGAGCATTATTTTAAAATATTATTACTCAAGTAAAAGTGAAAAGTAGAATAGAATAGAATAGAAGAATAGAATAATCCTTTAATTGTCCCACAAGGGGAAATTTGGTTGTATCAGCAGCAAAAACACACATATACAAACAGAACAGGACACAGAACAGAAGCACAATTTTTACATATTTACATCATGGACAATAGTTACCAGAGCAGAGTACAGTACAGTTGTTTAAATTAGCGTACACATGGTGTGCAAACATAGCAGGACACTGAAAGATGTTTAAATAGTTAAGAATATTTAGAATAATTAGAAAAGTACAGATTGTTTATTGTACCTGTGTATTAAAAAGTAGACATGTAACTTCCAATAAGTTAGTGTCTATATAAGCTGAGAAAAGTAATGTGCAGTTATAACAGTAGAATTGTTACAGCACTGATGTAAACATCTATGTTTGTTGGGAGCAGTTCTGACTGTACAGTCTGACAGCTTCGGGGAGGAAGGACCTGCGGAAACGCTCCTTCATGCATCTAGGATGCAGCAGTCTGTCACTGAAGCAGCTCTGCAGTTCAGCAACATTTACATGCATGGGGTGGGAGACTCTGTCCATCAGAGATGTTATTTTGGCCAGAGTCCTTCTGTCTCCCACCACCTGCACTGGGTCCAGGGTGCATCCCAGAACAGAGCTGGCCTTCCTGATGAGTTTATCCAGCCTCTTCCTCTCAGCTGCCGATAAACTGCTGCTCCAACATACCACACTGTAAAAAATGACAGATGCCACCACAGAGTCATAGAAGGTCTTTAAAAGCGCTCCCTGTACTCCAAAGTACAGGGTCTTCAAAAAAGTTACTCAAGCAAGAGTAAAAAAGTACTTGGCGAAAAGACTACTCAAGTAGCGAGTAACTGTTTGAAATGTCCGATTTATTTTAAAATAAATGCTATCAGACAAAGAAAAATAAATAAATATACAAATTTTACTATTTTCAAAAGGATTATATGTAAAAACATCAACAAAATAAGGCACAACAATTCTAATTTCCAGATTTCATTTTTTCACAAGATAAAGCTTTTTTCACCAATACCTACAGTAAATAATATAAATATATAAACAGTGCAAATAATTTCCAGTGACAAGATATGCTGTAAACTTGTAAATATTCATTTTTGCTCCAAATGGCACAACAGCCTCAGAGAAAACATTCGAACGAGGCATCTTCAACACATGTACATACAAGGCAGCTCAGTTTACCATAAGTTGTATGGGTGTGAATTTATTTCTGCATATTTAGCAAAAATGTGCCATTTCTTCACTCAGTGAAGTGATGGTTAAGCTTCAGCAGCGGTTTGCTCTCAAGGTTCTTTCTGTGAAGTTGTGACTGTTTAGCAGTGAACAGGAGTCCTGCATGACTAAGAAGTCCTTCACAAGCTCCAGATGCAGGAAGAGCTCTACTGATTTTGATCGACAGCTTCTTGATGTGAGGAAAGCCATGCAATAGATCCACACCTCCAGTGAATGGACATGAAAGGCACCTCTCCAGCTCCCCTGCTTCTGCCTTTCCTGACCCCATGGATCCATCACCTTCGGTTGATGGTTCGGTTAGGCTGCTGTTTGTGCTGGCCTCATCCAGCTCTGAGTCTAGGTGATGTCTGATGAAGTGGAGACCTGTGGAAAGATGTATGGTTTTCAAAAGAATTGGGTCTGGTCATTATAGTGCTGTATACACTGCAAAGCTGCGGATGTTTGGCAAGAAAATTTGATCACACTGGAGATGTTTTTTACTAACTTTTGTTGAAAAACAAAATCTTGTCATTCATATCCCGTATTCCAGATTAAGTTTAAAATAAGAACACGTGAAAGGCTAAGCAGTGCTAGCCAATAGATCCTCCTGTTTGGCTGTTACTCTGGAAAAAGATGAGAAAGACAGTGATGGAATGGAAGCTGTGACTGGAGCTGCGATGTAGCTTATATAATATTTATATTGTACTAACGTGAGAATTACGTATATTGTAATAACATGATATTATATAGTTCAAAAGTGAAAGGTATATTGTACCTATATGATAGTATATTGTACAAACATGAATTGAATGAATTGTGAGATTAGAGCGGGGCGATATGACCAAAAATATTTATCACGATATACATTTGAAAATTTGCGATAACGATATAACTGACAATATAATTGACGCGAGACAAAATACTTTACAACTCCACAACTTTATTAGTGCAAAAAACCCCATCAATGTATTTACACTTAAACAAGCAGCTGTTTTTTTGTGTATTAAAGTTATATAAAAATGTAACAGTGCAAATTCCTTGCTGACAGTTTAACCAAAAGGTCATTGCAGCATATAATGTGTTTTCCTGGATACACTGCTGCTTTTTCAGCATTCAAAGATTGATGGCACCGTGTCAGAGCACTGGCTATGAATTTCAGACGGATCAGGCCTCAACTTAACAAAAAAGTTATCAATACAGGGAGTGCAGAATTATTAGGCAAGTTGTATTTTTGAGGAATAATTTTATTATTGAACAACAACCATGTTCTCAATGAACCCAAAAACTCATTAATATCAAAGCTGAATGTTTTTGGAAGTAGTTTTCAGTTTGTTTTTAGTTTTAGCTATTTTAGGGGATATCTGTGTGTGCAGGTGACTATTACTGTGCATAATTATTAGGCAACTTAACAAAAACAAATATATACCCATTTCAATTATTTATTTTACCAGTGAAACCAATATAACATCTCCACATTCACAAATATACATTTCTGACATTCAAAAACAAAACAAAAACAAATCAGCGACCAATATAGCCACCTTTCTTTGCAAGGACACTCAAAAGCCTGCCATCCATGGATCCTGTCAGTGTTTTGATCTGTTCACCATCAACATTGCGTGCAGCAGCAACCACAGCCTCCCAGACACTGTTCAGAGAGGTGTACTGTTTTCCCTCCTTGTAAATCTCACATTTGATGATGGACCACAGGTTCTCAATGGGGTTCAGTTCAGGTGAACAAGGAGGCCATGTCATTAGTTTTTCTTCTTTTATACCCTTTCTTGCCAGCCACGCTGTGGAGTACTTGGACGCGTGTGATGGAGCATTGTCCTGCATGGAAATCATGTTTTTCTTGAAGGATGCAGACTTCTTCCTGTACCACTGCTTGAAGAAGGTGTCTTCCAGAAACTGGCAGTAGGACTGGGAGTTGAGCTTGACTCCATCCTCAACCCGAAAAGGCCCCACAAGCTCATCTTTGATGATACCAGCCCAAACCAGTACTCCACCTCCACCTTGCTGGCGCCTGAGTCGGACTGGAGCTCTCTGCCCTTTACCAATCCAGCCACGGGCCCATCCATCTGGCCCATCAAGACTCACTCTCATTTCATCAGTCCATAAAACCTTAGAAAAATCAGTCTTGAGATATTTCTTGGCCCAGTCTTGACGTTTCAGCTTGTGTGTCTTGTTCAGTGGTGGTCGCCTTTTCAGCCTTTCTTACCTTGGCCATGTCTCTGAGTATTGCACACCTTGTGCTTTTGGGCACTCCAGTGATGTTGCAGCTCTGAAATATGGCCAAACTGGTGGCAAGTGGCATCTTGGCAGCTGCACGCTTGACTTTTCTCAGTTCATGGGCAGTTATTTTGCGCCTTGGTTTGTCCAGACGCTTCTTGCGACCCTGTTGACTATTTTGAATGAAACGCTTGATTGTTCGATGATCACGCTTCAGAAGCTTTGCAGTTTTAAGACTGCTGCATCCCTCTGCAAGATATCTCACTATTTTTGACTTTTCTGAGCCTGTCAAGTCCTTCTTTTGACCCATTTTGCCAAAGGAAAGGAAGTTGCCTAATAATTATGCACACCTGATATAGAGTGTTGATGTCATTAGACCACACCCCTTCTCATTACAGAGATGCACATCACCTAATATGCTTAATTGGTAGTAGGCTTTCGAGCCTATACAGCTTGGAGTAAGACAACATGCATGAAGAGGATGATGTGGACAAAATACTCATTTGCCTAATAATTCTGCACTCCCTGTAGTTCTTTTCATCTTTTCTTATTACCCACAGCTACACCCACTTCTGTCGGGCCTAGGCTGCTCACTAGGGCTGGGTATCATCACTGATTTCTATAATCCATTCGATTCCGGTTCTCAAAGTCCTGATTCGATTCAATTTAGCCTCAGACAGTCAGAAATATTATAATTCTGATCATTTATCAGTACTGATACACATGAGACTTCATCAGAATTGTGAACATCACAGCAGATGCCTTTGTGTCAAAGTAACTGAGAATAAAACACAGAAAAACATGGAGATTTTCCTGGTCTGGCGTTTTATAGCAGATAACCTTAAAAATATTCTGCAATATTCTGCAATTTTGCATAATTTTAAGAAGTTTACATTTCTTCAGTATTGAACAGCAGAAATTAGGCTTTCTTGTCCGAGGTCATTTAAGTGAAAAAAAGAAAAGAAAAAGACAGCGACCGACAGCGCTGTAAACAACGGTAGACTGGTGGGTAATAAGCGAATGAATAATGCAGAAAACAGCGATTTGAGACGGGAAACTGTTCATGAAGTACAGAGAGAGAGAGAGAGGGAGAGAGCTGTGCATGAAGTGTGATTTTTATCGTGGTGGAAGCAAAACAGCAAAAGTCAGAGGGAATTCATGACGACATTGATCAAATGTGAAGCGTAGTTTGCTGCTTCTTTTGCTGCTGGCTCAGCGAATTTTGGTTGGAGAGACAAAACCTGCAGCTCAGAATGAGCGCAAAAAAGACGGGGAAACAGCGTGGACCCGACGCATCAGAATCGCTAAGCTCCGACAGCGTGTCCGTGTTCGGGCCGTGGGGTGAGAAAGCCGAGAAAGACAAAGCTGATTCTGATGCGTCGGGTCCGCTCTGTGTTTACGTCTTTGTGTGGAATCCGTTAATGAATCGATATCGCTTTATTCAAGCTACTCACCTCTCTCTTCCACCTGCCAATCAGAGAGGTCCCGCCCCTGACTATCTCTGATTGGTTTAGTCCACGATAAGGGCATAATGTGTGTCCGTTGTTGACCACACGGAGAGTAGCAGAGATTTTTTTTGTTTTTTTTTTGTTTTTGTGCGACCAAATGGTTTGTTTTTTTTTAGTCGCACCACTGAAAACTTTGGTCACATTCTAGAGCCCTGTTATAAATAAAATTGTGTGGAAAAAAACAACAGAAAGTTTCTTTAAAAAACACATTTCTGCTCTGAACTAGAAGAAAAAACCCTAAGTAGAAGCTCACATCAAGAAAATAGCTCCTCGGTTCACAGTAGCATCGCTCTGCTAACATTCTAACAGCAGAGTTACTCACCCCCTCCCTCCTGTGCTGAATCGTAGCATGAACGAATCACTCAGGACTCACTCACCCCCTCCCTCCTGGCTCACAGCTTCTTCTTCTTGGTTGGCAGCTAATCTTAAGGAGCATTACCGCCCCCTGGCACACAGCTCAGTGGACATTTAGATGAGAAAATATATATTTGACACATTTTAGGAAAATGCTGATAAAATAAAATAACAATAAATAAAATGAATGTTTCCTTTAGAAATCTTTTTTTTGTTCTTGCTCTATAAAGTAGTTGTTTTCATTTTCAATCACTCATCTTAGCAGTAGGATTTACATGAAAAGAGAAACAAATTAAGTTTGAGTGAAAATGTAAATTTTTTACACTCTCTGGGGAACTGACTCAGTGACTCAAATGACTCAAAAAACCCGATTCACTTTGGTGAGTGACTCATTCAAACTCGATTCAGTAAAAAGAATCGAATTTACCATCACTAGTCAGTTGAGACTGCATTGATTCAGTAAAGGGACTCGATGTTAAAATCCCTGATAATGCATTGCTTTAAATGGAGAAAATCTTGAGGGATGACTGTTATGAGGAAAGGCAGCCCAGAAACTATGAGCGGCATACATCGTTGTGTGACTCAACTTTTAATCTTTTACCCAAGATAATCTGGCGTTTTTTTCCTTGGTTGGGTTTAGGGGTTTGAGATCTGGTCTAAATGATCATATTAAATCTGGGACATATTGTCAGTAGTCTTAGCAGCTGGGGATTAGTCCCCCAGGCCTCCGCTCCTGGCCGCCGCCCGGCAGAAATGAGCTTCCTCCGAAGGGTGGCTGGCCTCTCCCTTAGAGATAGGGTGAGAGGTTCGGCCATCCGGGAGGGGCTCAGAGTAGAGCCGCTGCTCCTCCACATCGAAAGAAGCCAGCTGAGGTGGTTCGGCCATCTGACAAGGATGCCTCCTGGGCGCCTCCTGGGTGAGGTGTTCCAGGCATGTCCCACTGGGAGGAGGCCCCGGGGCAGACCCAGGACACGCTGGAGAGATTATATCTCTCGGCTGGCCTGGGAGCGCCCTTGTATTCCCCCGGATAAGCTGGAGGAGGTGGCTGGGGAGAGGGAGGTCTGAGCTTCTCTGTTTAGGCTGCTGCCCCCGCGACACGGCCTCGGATAAAGCGGATGAAGATGGATGGATGGATGGATATTGTCAGTATTGTACTGGCAAAAAAGCCCCTGCAGTCAGCTGAGACTGAAGAAGTCACTTGGATGAGTGACGAAACATTTCTCCTACTGCAAAAGCTACGTCCAGATGGACAGAATCAAACTTTTAGGAATGGTGGAGGTGGTGGGACTGGAGGCTGAAGGTGTGGAAAGTGTGGGGTGGGGGAGTAACAGGTCTGTCCCTGTTTGTGGAAACCACAGGAGGAGCTGTTCAGGCTGTTGGCTGGGTGTGAATTGTTGATGGAGTCTTTAAACTTGTAGTTGCTGTTTTCCAGACTGAAGCAGAGTCGTTAGCTGAAAACTGGTTTTAGAGGTTCGTTCAGGACACCTTCTCAGGCTCTTACAGCCTTACCTGTATCATAACAAAGTGTATAAACCCCAATCCACCTTTAACATGGTCCTTCTCCCAAACCTTCAAATAGGACTTTCTGGCCCTGTCATAGTAAAGGGCTGCTTAGAATATTAGAGCCAATGTCACAAAGTTCCTCCTGAAGTATAAGTGAGTGAGAGAGTTCCCTCACTTTGCAGCACAACACGTCTCACAAGATTTCTACAAGCAATCAGAGTGAAATTTGTACTTTGTGTTGTCAGATGAACGATGAGCATATGAGTAGGGATGGGTATCGTTTTGTATTTTATCCGATACCAGTACCAAACCGGTACTTTTGAAACGGTGCCGGTGCTTAAACGGTGCTCGAACTGGTGCTTAAAGAATGAAGAACACACATTGTCCAAAAACCTCTCATGTTTAGCTGTTTTTTTTTTTGTAAAAAGATAACAATGTTAGCCTTTTCTGCAGCTATAGGGCATATATGTTCTCACTCTTGGCTGGAAGCAGTGCTTAAACAATGGAAAAAACACCAACTTTATCCAAAAACCTCTCATGTTTAGCTGTTTCCCACTTTTTCTTTGGTCATTTTAGCCTTTTTGGCTAGAGTGAAGGGAGTATCTGCCATCAAACAAGAAGACAGCCGCATGTAACTATGATGATGTTTTCTAGTTCACCTTACGTGCATTAATGTAATAATGTGGTTAGCCTACTCAACGTGAATTACACACGAACAACATTAAGCTACTCAGAGAGGAACGGCTGCTGCTGCCATCATCATCAGTCATCATTTCTGCTACGCTGACAGGGCTAGGTGCCAGGACTCTACTCTTCGGGTTTTTGGGGGATGTTGCTAACTCCGGGTCCGATAACAGGCACCACACCCGCAGTAGATGTGCACGGTGCGAGGCCTCACAGCAAGCTATCAAATACGGCGCATTTCTCGGTTTTAAAAAAACGCTATGCGTCGCCAGGTGTTTCATTGGATTCGAGGTGTTACTTCCTTTGTACAATATCACCTTAAAGCACTTGTTGCAGGCAGCTGAGTTTGCATTTTTTGCTGTGAAGTACAGCCAGACTTTTGACCGCTTTGCCTTGGGCATTTTTAAAAGAACGTATGTAGCTGGGCCCGCCTACTACGCTTGCAAAGGTAAAATGATTGGCTAGAATCCAAAGTGTATGACATCTCAGTAAATAAGAAAAAGCACCGAAATAAAGCACCAAAATGTGCGCTGCTTTTTGGTCTGGTTACTACCGTTTATGTCAGAACCGGTGCCAGATACTGGTACCCATGCCTACATATGAGACACTTTGACTCTTCAGTGCAGTGTGGAGCCTAACAAAGATCTGTTTTGTGTCCCAGCTGATCAGCAGGAGGAGAAGAGTCTGACGGAGCAGCAGAGGAACATTTTCAGCCATCTGGACTCAGCTGAGTCACTACAGAGGAAACAATGAGCTCAACTCAGAAGGTGAGGAAAATATCACAGTTTCACCAAATAATCAGTCACGTCTAAAACTCTCATACTCCCAACCTGTTATATGACTGTGTTGTATTTTATTATATATACAATAACTTCACTAAATAGTCTGCCTCAGATTGTTTTGCAGCCACTTAAGAAATATTACTCTATTTATGCTCGCTCATCTTCTGCATGGATAGCTAGATGCTGAAGTATTGTTACTGCAACTTATGAGCACCTGCAGTTGTTCAGGTGCTGTGCAAAAACAAAAAGAAGAAAAACATTGGCCCACTCACAGTTTTGCCTCTTTCATCTCTTTTTATATTTCACACCCTGGTGATTAGTACATGATGACGATTGCCTTTCATGTGTTACTGTTTAGGTTCATATTGGTTTGATGTTTGATGACTGCAGTGATGAAATAACTCCTCAGACCAAAAGTAAAAAGTCTGTTTTTTAAATGTAAGGAGTAAAAGTAAAAACGCTCAGGTTACAAACAGACATTTTCCTTCATTGAACTAACCTAGTAACTCTTACTATGACTTTATTAAGAAATTAGAAATTTATGGAAATACATGAAAGGAAACATAAAGAATAAATTAATGATACTTAATTGTGACTAATCCAAATGAATCCACAGTAACCCTGTGATAAATATGATTAAACATTTTAATTTTTTAACAGCACTCATATATATTATATATTATTTTATACTTGTATGCTTACTATTTAGGCTTTTTAAAAAGTTGTATTTCACAGGAGAGAACCTGTGTTAAAAGATTGAAGAAAACACAAAGCAAATATTCTTTGTGTTTATTCTGCATTTACTTCATTATATTGCATCAATGTCTGTTACATGCTTAAATATAAAGTTCAAAAAGTGTAATTGCATTCAGGCATATTGATCAATTGATTGCGATTAAATACAGAAAATTGAGCGATTTATTAGTTTATTTATTAGGTTCGCTTATCCCCACCAGCAGGTGGTGATAAGAGCCCTTTAAGGTGCTTGGTGCCACACTCCAACTTCAGGTTTAAAACTAGTGTTAATGGAGGGAGTTTGAAGGCTCAGTTTGTTCCACGACTGCATTTCACTCACTGCCTCTGTTTGTATCTCTGTCACTGCAGGACCAACATGGAGCGAGAAGTCAGCGCTCTCAGGAGGCCGACAAACCTCACAGAAGAAAGGGAGAGAAAGCATACACCTGTGACGAGTGTGGGAAGGATTTTACTGAGAAGGCTAATCTAAAACGTCATCAGGTCATCCACACTGGAGAGAGACCGTTCAGCTGTGACTTGTGTGGAAAGTCTTTTTCCTGGAAGGATGCTCTAAAAAAACACCAACTCATCCACAGTGGAGTTAAAGCGTACAGCTGTGATCAGTGTGGCAGAGCTTTTACTCACAGTAGCAGCTTACAGAGGCATCTAGTTACCCACTCTGGAATTAAGGCATACAGCTGTGACATCTGTGGCAAAACTTTCAGCCATATAGGGAATCGAAATAGACACCTACGCATTCACACCGGACATGATGTGTATGGCTGTGATCAGTGTGGCAAACAGTTTACAACACATGCAAAGTTACAACAACACATGTTTACTCACACTGAGGAGAGACCTTATAAATGTGACCTGTGTGAGAAGACTTTTAAATCTCCACTTAACCTGAGCCTACACCAACAGATCCACACCAGAAAGAGACTCTCCAAGTGCAGTTACTGTGAGGTATGTATTTATATTGTTATCTTGTCATTTTAGCCTGACTGTTTGGAACAACTCTGCTCATTAAACTGTGTTAGCATGTTAGCAATTCTACTGCATGGAAAAGCAGCTCTGAGTGATTATTCAGATTTTCATGTCAGTTATGATCTTAGTATTACTGTAGTATTATGGTGGTAGTATTGTAGTTATTGCAGCCCAGTAAACTGAGTGTGTTAACTGAAACAGTAAAATGTAATTGGACGTCTGCAGAGATGCTCTTTATTTCAGGCGACGTTCAGGATAAAAATGTTGAAGGACTGACTTACACTGTCTTTGTGTCTTTGTTTAGAAGCAGAGCGACACAGATGGATCCAGTTCTCATTCCTGTCATCGCTGTGGTGGTGGGAAAGACTTTCGTTGTGACCTTTGTGGGAAAACTTTCAATCACCAATACACTCTAAAAGTACATCAACGTAAACACACTGGAGACAAACTGAAATACTGCAAAGAATGTGGGAGAAGCTTCACCACATCAAGTAGATTAAAACGCCATGAACTGATTCACAGTGGGGTTAAAAAGCACCTCTGTGATCAGTGTGGGTCATCCTTCATTACTGCAGGTCACCTTGAAAAACACAAACGAGTCCACACAGGAGAGAAACCATTTAAGTGCAGAGACAGTGACAAAAGCTTCTCACAATCAGGTAATCGTATTTTCCTGAACGTGCACACATGGAAGGAAACTACAGCTGTGACCAGTGTGACAAGAGCTTCAGGAATCTCAGTTCATACTCCGAACACAAACGATCCCACGTTACTAATAAACTGTTTCACTGTTACCAATGTGCCCAAACATTCACCTCATTGTCTGCTCTGTGCAGCAAACATCAGCGTGATCACTCAGGGCTGAAATCACTCCCATCACTGTATCACAGTGAATCTGAAGAGACAGAAAGATCCTCTTGAGGTTTGAGGTCAAACTTAACGTCAATGCTGACATCACGATTACGTGATTAAAAATGTTACACAATTAATCCGTTCTGGAGCACAGAATGACTCAAAATCCCTGAAATGTCTCTGTCAATGCATTTTACACAGTTTGTCCAAAGTTGGTGCATTCTGCGCTCCAGATGGGTTAAAAATTGTAATCGTGTCAATCTTAATGACAGCATTAACAGCATATATGTAAAAACTGAGTGTGAGGGCCCTCGGTGCACCTGCTTGCTGCTGTGCTGACGTCTCACACACAACCTGTTGAAAGGGGAGGGGGCGGGCTGCTTGATTATGATTCATATTGTCACTCCAAGCCTATTATGTATCAATAATTTTTCCTGGGTTGTGTGAAATCCCAGAAAAACACACACATCTGCTTACCTGGTATTGTCCTGAAACAAGATAACATTCATTAGTAGGGATCGAGAAAACTGCTGTTTACCTTTGTTAGCCACTTGGCTATGATAGTAAACAGTAGACAGACAGTAGAGACTGATGTGACTTATTGAATCTTTTGGACTGTGTTCAGCATAATATTAATGGACCACTAATTGGAAGAGCTGTATTGTTGATTTGTCTGATATTTCAGTGTGTGATGAATTATAATGACTGTTTGTTATCCATTTGCAAATTCGTTATGTTTGTGCTTAAAGGCTCTTCACCATGGGGTTTGCTTCACTTTGCTTTCTCGCTATATTCTGTGTGTAATTTCTTACTGTCCATATAATTCTGTGTATTAAACTCTGTTCCAAGAATATTACTCTTTTCCAGAGGATCTTTTCGAGTGCCTTGATTTTAACTGAATCTAAAAAAAGCTGGATCTCCACAGAGATCCATGATGCCTTTGCGACCAAAGCAGACAGCGGTATAAAGGCTGTCTCCAGCTATACTACACAATACTTCTATACGATTTGAGTAAGACAAAAGTTGTACAAACTCATTCATTTTTAGAAGGGTTTTAAAATGTCCAATGTTGAGGAGGTCCTGATGTGAAGGGGCAGTTTGTTCCATAATTTAGGAGCAGTCACAGCAAAGGCCCGTGTCCTCTGTGTTTAATCTGGACTGTGGACAGCTAAGAGCATCTGATCCACAGACCTCAGTGATCTTGCAGGAATGTACCAATTTAAAAAATCAGAAAGGTATGAGGATGCAAACCCATGCAACACCTTAAAAACAAATAAAATCTTAAAATTAATTCAAAAACTGACTGGGAGCCACTGTAAGGATGCCAGTATGGGACATATGTGGTCTCGGTTGCGTGTGCCCGTTAGTAACCGTGCTGCAGCGTTTTGGACCAGCTGCAGTCGGCTGACTGATGACAGACTAACACCAGAGTGAAGACTATTACAAAAGTCGAGGCGAGCTGAAATGTATTAGCTAATATATATTTGTGTGTTGCCACACCTTCATTTTCCCGAGACATTCTATTTTAAAAACACTCCTTTAGTGTTTTGTCATAAAATCTTTCATCAGTTGCATAAATTGTAACACTGCTCATGTCATGTCATCAGAGGAATACTGGATTGATGCCCTTAAGGTCACCAGTTATCCTGATCTTAGTGAGGTCTAATGTCTTTATTTATAGTCAGTATCTTTGTTCTGTATTAGCGTTATTGTTTTTGCAAATGGCCTGTAATGTTGCTTGTCATCACTGTCAGTGCTGTATGTTTAATATCACTGTGGCTTCTGTGAATCTGTTCTGTTTTACTGTTTCTAAACCTTTATGTTGTCTATTTACAGTCTTTGGTTAGAGAAGCGCTTTAAGCAGCTTGTCAGAGGAGAATGTACTTCCTGAACAACAATGACCCCTAGAGGCTGAAGACAGTAATGCATATATCATGTTTTTGATTTTGGTTCTGTACGTATAACAGTAAATGTTTAGGATGTTGTGGGGATAAAAAGAAACATTTCGTTCAACCCACACTTGGACCCTGAAATGTGTGAAGATCTAAATATTTATCAAAGTCAGATTTATAATATGTGATGTATAACTGTGTGTTATAGGGGAAAAACCAAAACAAGTGTGAGTATGGAGAGAAATAACAGAGTAACAGACACTAATGAAATATTACACAGACATAAAGAATCCCATTTTTAAAATCAGTCACTCCTGTTAAAAGATAAGATATTATAGAATACTTTTAAAAGGCTCTAAATGACATTTACCCTGCAATACCACACCATCGAAACTCCCATTGTAAATTAGTGCTATATATAAAAGGAAATACATACATGCATTAATAAAAAAAAAACTAATGACATTAATATAACCACTAAGAAAACCTAACATATCTAATCAAACTCAGCCTGCACAGTAAAATTCACTCAAATTGATCAAAAACTGAACTGATGACTTCCTACTTAGAGATTTCTTTCAGTTCAGTGATGGTGGATTATAACCTCCATTCAAATCATTCAAAAAAGAGAAAAGAAACTGTAGAACATGTTATATTACACTGTGAGAAGGTAACTGATCCAAAACCTCCGTAACATAAAAATGAAACTGGATCTTATTGATTTACTGCAAAAGGACTCAAGAAGTGAAAGTTATCAGGCCTTTTAAAAGAAAGTAAATTGTTTGGGAGGATTTGAGGCTTGATGCTCCAGTTCACACTCCACACCAGTTGGTGGCGGTAATGCATCATTTTGTTGTTTGACAACCACAAATACAATTTCTAAGAGGAAGAAGAGGGCGGAACAAAGTGAGGATGCACCAAGAGAGGAGGTGTTTGCACACAGAGCTGCTTTTTCATTCAGAAAATAAAGTAGTACCAACGTTTGGATCGATATCTGCATCGATCTGCCCACCCTTGTCTCCTGGATCGTAGCTGAGATCAGCGTGAACCACGTGGGTCTCTGCTCCCTGATCTGTTTCCTGTGTTTGGAAAGAGTTCCAGCTTCATCACGGAGTTTCTCTCGGTTTGTGGGCTCATCTAAAGGTAAGCACCGAGCTAACTTTACTGTGAGTTCAGTTCATGTTGAGTTTAGCTCCTGAGTGAGGTCTTCTGCTGCTCTCCTCGGTGTCTGTTCACAGTTTATTGTCAACACGTTGAGAGAAGAGTGAGAGAGTGTTTGGAGAAAAACACCAACTAATCATTAGCTCAGCATGCTGGCAGGAAGTTGGAGCAGAAAAGTCTTTTCATTGTCCCTGCAGCTGTTTTTCTGCATGCACCAAACCTCTACAGCCTCATTTCTATTTGAAGTGTGTTGAAAGATTTTATTATGTTTATGTTTAGAAGTACATTTTGTTTAAGGTTTTCTAGATGTGTTTGCTCTTTTTTACTAGAGAAGTTACGTTGTGCAAGCTTTGTGTGCATTCCAGAGCTCTCTGACTTTCACACCCACATCCTGGGAGCATGGGAGAGGTCACACCTTGTCTTATTGTTTATTGCCATTTATGCTTAGAAATATTTACTCATATATGCTTAGAAGTATATAATCATTTGTAGATTGAAAGAATGTCTCATCCTAGGAGGTCTGTAACAACTCTGTGTAGTATGAAGAGGGGAGTGCGTTCACTCCTCAGAGTGTTCTGGCATAGATCACACGTCTCCTAGGAGAGGTCGTATCTCCTCTTCCTTATATATGGTATAACAAACACACGTATATCTGTTTGAGTTTAAGAGCCTTTTGTTTAGATGGACCGTTAGACTCCTGGCACCAGCTTTGGGGAGTCTTCACGGGGTCATATCTCGACCCCACACACACACACACACACACACACACAAGGTATACGTTATATGTTAATGAACCTATGCATATTCATGGAACCACAATAAAAGAGCAGTGTTACGGGGGAACGGACGAGAGCAACTGGGGTCAAGCGAAGGAACGGCGCCTGTCCAGTTCTCTCCCGTGCACGTTAATTTGTAAAACCTGTCTGAGTGTCATTTATTCCAATCTGAGTTGCATTACAGGAAAACTCCTTACATTTCTTGGTCCTCCGAGCCGGATCAATTTAACACTTTTGTGTGATCCTACGGGAAAACCTCATCGAGTCCTGACGTCGTGAGAAGCCCGCGCTGAAGTCTGTCGACAGCTCCTGTCTAGGTACAGGACAAAAGACCAGAGACGTGAATTCGGGTTCTGGCCAGCGTTTTTAGAAGTGGTGCACGACGGTGGGGGACGGTGGGGGTCGATGAGGCGGACCTGAGAGACCGGCAGTGAATCAGCAACCAGGTGAATATTGACACTCTGAGACACGTTGCGTAAAACCGTGTAAGCTCGCCTGAAGAAGGCTGGTAGCAATTTTAAAATAAAATAGAGCGCGCATAAAGGTATTTATTGTTTTATTTTTTGTGTTGATGGAATAAGTTGATTTTACAGCACAATAAGGAGGCTGAACTATTCCATTAATTTGTTTACTGTTGGTCACCCAAGTACTGGTGAAGAGAGAAAAAGGTCGTGTTTTATCACATAAAGGTGACACCGCTTTCAAGAATAGCTTGAAAGTAGAAGGCCGTGTCAACTAACTCTCTCGATTCTCGTGCCAGAGAAGGTGCCGCAGTTGTGTAGTTGTAAAGTATTCAAATTAAAAGGATTAAAAGGATTAAAATGGGTAACGAAGCTTCAAAACTCACTGCTGACGAGCAGTGGTTAGAAAAAAAATGTCCAGGCGCTGGACAAATTAGTGCATATAGATAGAGAAATCCAAAGAAAACCTAAATGTCCCACGTGGGAGGGAAAATGTATAACTAAATTATAAGAAACCCTCCAAGCAGAAATAAATACTGAAAAGGATGCTAAAAAGAAAACAAAGCGTACACAAGAGGTGTAATATTTTAAAGCATGGAAAGAGGAATGAAGTGGAATAAACAAAAGGTTAAATTAAAATAGAGCCTATCTAATGTATTCAAATTGATGATAGAAGGATAACAACCTGTAAACTGGTATTAACAATGAAATATAGTTGGCAGGACGACTGTGCCTAGAATGAATAGAATGCATGAAACCAGATAATTCACACGGAAATATATCAAATAAATAGAGAGATGCATAAGGTATATTAAGGCTGTGTCATTGTTCAGCCAAGGAAAGTGTGTGAAAAGGAAAATGTCTCCAGCTTGGGAAGGGGTGAAACTGCAGATCACCCCCATCCCTCGATGGATGCAAAATAAAATATAAATAAAATATTGTAATATACTATTGCTGTTATATAAAAAGATAATAACATTAATAATGAAATAATATTAATATGAAGAGGCACCTCAGTCAGTTGTGATGTGAGGTGGATAATTGTTAAAAGTAATCTGCATCAAGCTTAAGGTTTGCTCAAACTCAGTACAATGACATATGAGATGAAGAAAATAAAGAAAATATGTAAACTAATTAGGTGCATAGAGACACTTGACCCGCTTGTAAACCTGTCATCCTAGATGAGATTTTGTTAAGATGAAGAGCAAACCTATACTACCAAGCTAATGAGCAAGATACACACTTTTTATATTGTATATATTTTTTTTGTTTTTCAGAGCAGAAGCTGCATGATATTAAAAGCTTTTGTTTGTTTGTTTTGTTGGTTTGACAAACAAATTTGTGATCATACTTGTGGATCACAGTGACACGAAATGATTAGGCACATGATTTACTGATGCCTAGTTTTAGAGCTGTGAGCTACGAGCTGTAAGCAATGCAAAGTTTTTCCCAACTTAGAAGTTTGACATATGTAACATGTATGAGATATATGAATTATTTTAAAACGAAATAGAAATTGTCCAAAATGCCTAAAGAAAATATGTAGTGCTGTATCTACAGAGGAAAAAAAGAAGAAGAAGCATTCAGTAACTTGGAAATAGCCTTTCTACTTACATGTAGATGGAAGTGCAGGTTACATGAAAGCTGTTTTAACACAGGCATTTGGAGAAAAACAACGTCTGCTTGCATTTTACTTCTGCAAATTAGACTGTTGTGTGCAGGCCGGTGTAGCTGCAGCAGAGGCAGTAAAAAGTCAGCTGACATTGTTTTAGGACACACTTTAATCATCAAAGTACCCCATGCAGTGACTTCAATTTTAAATCTAAGCCAATTTGTCTTACCTGACACATGTGAGACAACTCTCAAATGTTGGACACTTATTGTCGCTATATGGAAAGTTCAACAAAGAGTTTGGTTAGTCTGGAGAAACAGGAAATATGTGTGCCTGTGGTATGTCTGTAACAGGAACTACATGCCCATAAAAGGAGCTGACTGTGTCAAGGACGCAGACAGACAGAGAGACACACAGACAGTTAGTATGTTTTTTCAGCAGTACATCATTTTGCAAAAATTTGGCAGAATAGAGGTATGATTACTTCTACTGGAAATCCAGTGCAACATGGAAATCTTTTAAAGGCACTGTTGGAAGTGATAACATTGCCAAAACAGTTAGCATTATGTAAATGTGCTGCACACCAGAAGGACAACTCAGAGGTTACTAAAGGCAATAACCCATGAGATCAAGCCGCAAAAGCAGCAGCACAACAAACAATAGACACATTAATGTCTGAATCCTCAATGCAAATACCACTTGATGTGCTTAAAAACGAATAAAAAGCTGCACCAACCGCAGAACAAAAGAAATGGTTAAAATGTGGTGCACAGCTAAAAAATGATTTGATGACCTGTAATGGTAATCCAATACTACCAAAATCCCTACACAAAACAGCAGCATTAGTGACACACGGTTCCACTCATGTGTCAACCGGAGGGAGACGGTAGATATAATCTCTAAACATTTCTTTACTCAAAATTTCGAAAATTCAGCAAAAGAATTTGTCAGAACATGCATGATTTGCCAAAAACATAATGCACAGGGAAACCTCAGACCAAGAAGAGGTAATTTTCCCACACCACCTCATCCTTTTCATACCATTCACATGGATTTTATTAAGCTAAATGAAAGCCAAGGTTCAAAATACGCTCTAGTGATTATAGACGTGTTCTCAAAATGGCCAGAAATTTATCCTGTGAAAAAGGCAGATGCAATTTCTGTAGCAAAATGCCTATGCAGCCATTTTGTTCCAACATATGGCATCCCCACTCTGATAAGATCAGACAATGGGACACATTTTGTTAATGAAGTAATCAGCAAGGTCTCTGAAGCGCTAGGATTCAGTATCAAACACCACTGTGCTTACCATCCTCAAAGTGCCGGACTAGTGGAAAGAACTAACGGCACGATAAAACAGAGAAGAAACAGGGAGACTATGGGCTGAATGTAAAGGTCTAGTGAAAATGTGGATGAGATTAACACAAGGCAGGCTCACAAAAATTGACGCCATTTGAAATAATTCATGGAAGACCTTTTCCCACTACTAATACTGAGTGAACCAGTAAACAAATTAGCTAGAGAGACTACTCTAGCAGAGTGGATGGCAAAGTTGCTAGAAAATACAGAAACTGTGTTGAACAACAAACTGCTGTGTGACTCTTCTCCAGTATCTTGCAGGTTGAAGGCAGGTGATTGGATCCTGATAAGGGTGCTCCAGAGGAAAAATGGGAGCTCACCCCGTTGGGAAGGACCCTACCAAGTACTCCTGACCACACCAACAGCCTGCAAAATAGCAGAAAGACCGTCCTGGATTCATCAAAGCCACTGCAAAAAAGGGAGTGACAACCTAGACGTTTAGACGCCGACACCCCTAACTCCTGGTGATCTACTTCTCGCCGGTAGTCTACTCATCAGAGGTCACAGGTGTGTCTGGTCATCATGAAGACATTCGTCCTCCTAGTGGCTAGTATTGCACTCCTGGTGAGTTTATTGACACTCACCCGAAGGAAAGAAGATGAACAACACCACCAACTGTAACCAAACCGCTGCCAGCGGAGAGGGTGCACCTGTAAACATGTCTACGCCCAGCAACGGCACCTATTGGGTGCAAGGAATGGCCTGGCTGTGTGGACAACGTGCCTACTTCATACTGCCACCCGGATGGACGGGCACCTGTGCCCCAATCTTCATTTCAGATCACACCTTCAGGATGTCAGCTGTAAATAGCTCTCAGACTACAAGACGACGACGAGACGTCTCCGCGGTGCAACCACATGACCCCATCTATGGCAGTGATGTGCCAGAGGAATTTAAGCTTTGGACCACCGGACAAAAGGTCCTCCACTCACTGTTTCCATGGGTGGGCACCGGAAAGAACATGTTAAGAATTGAAACTTTGGACTACCGCTTTGGACTGTTCCTGAATGCCTCGTGCAAAATCAACAATCAACAAAATGAAGAGATTGATGCCCTGCGCATAACTGTGATGCAACACAGAGTGGCACTGGACATGATTCTGGCTGAAAAAGGAGGACTCTGTATACTCTTTAACAACACATGCTGCACGTACATTCCAGATAATGTTCACTCTTCCAACATGACTGATGCTCTGAACATACTTAGACAACTCAGGGATGCACAACAACAAGACTATGTTACAAACACAGAAGACTGGCTCACGTGGTTGTTAAGCGGCTCTTGGAAATCCCTGCTGATTAAAGGACTTGTTTTAGTTGGTGTTCTACTATTGTTATTGTGTCTTTCTACTTCATGCGTCATACCTTGTTTGAAGAACATGGTGTCAAAAATGGTAACTGCTTCAATTAATGCTTACATCACCCTACCACAGAATGAAGAAGATGATAATGAGATAGACATTTGGATATAACATATTCACAAAACCCACTAATTAATGATGTCCTGGCTAAAAATGTTTTACAACTGGCCATAGACTGATACAGTGTTAGTGAGTTGCTATGTATATATATATATAGGAGAAAAGATCAAACAACAGGAGGGAATGTTGAAAGATTTTATTATGTTTATGTTTAGAAGTACATTTTGTTTAAGGTTTTCTAGATGTGTTTGCTCTTTTTTACTAGAGAAGTTACGTTGTGCAAGCTTTGTGTGCATTCCAGAGCTCTCTGACTTTCACACCCACATCCTGGGAGCATGGGAGAGGTCACACCTTGTCTTATTGTTTATTGCCATTTATGCTTAGAAATATTTACTCATATATGCTTAGAAGTATAATCATTTGTAGATTGAAAGAATGTCTCATCCTAGGAGGTCTGTAACAACTCTGTGTAGTATGAAGAGGGGAGTGCGTTCACTCCTCCTCAGAGTGTTCTGGCATAGATCACACGTCTCCTAGGAGAGGTCGTATCTCCTCTTCCTTATATATGGTATAACAAACACACGTATATCTGTTTGAGTTTAAGAGCCTTTTGTTTAGTTGGACCGTTAGACTCCTGGCACCAGCTTTGGGGAGTCTTCACGGGGTCATATCTCGACCCCCCCCACACACACACACGGTATACGTTATATGTTAATGAACCTATGCATATTCATGGAACCACAATAAAAGAGCAGTGTTACGGGGGAACGGACGAGAGCAACTGGGGTCAAGCAAAGGAACGGCGCCTGTCCAGTTCTCTCCCGTGCACGTTAATTTGTAAAACCTGTCTGAGTGTCATTTATTCCAATCTGAGTTGCATTACAGGAAAACTCCTTACAAAGTGATAATAGGAAATGGATGAGAGCGATCTGCTGCAGTATCAGGCTCACAATAAACTTTATTGTCCAGCTGCTGTGGATGAACACATGAGAGGAAGTGAACTCCTACAAAGTCTCATTTTAATGAGTCTGGCTGCTATAAAGTGATGCACAGGAAGATGTTAACAAAAACTAATGAAACAGAGATGAAAGTAAACAGTGTTCATATTTGAAAGCACAGAGAATAAAAATATATTGTGGTGGTTAATGTGCAGGAGAGTGTGAAGAGTGTAATAATGTCTTCCTGTGTCAAACACAGCTGCAGTCAAAGCAGGAAGGAAAGCACTGAAACCACTGATCAAAGCTCATTAATCAAAGACTGCTGATCAATGGCCATGAGTACCATTCACAGAGAGTTGGGGAGTCGCTGCAATCACTGAGCTTTGATCAGTGGTTGTTGATCAATGATCATGAGAATTTGCATATTAATGCTCAATAACTGACCTCCCAGCCCATTGTTCCTTCAGTGGTGCTCGTTTCAGTCATTATGCAAATGCACTGTTGAAGATTGGGGAAACCTGCAGTCAGCTGAGACTGAAGAAGTCACTTGGATGATTGACGAAACGTTTCTCCTACTGCAAAAGCTACGTCCAGATGAACAGAATCAAACTTTGGGGAATGGTGGAGGTGGTGGGACTGGGGGGCTGAAGGTGTGGAAAGTGTGGGGTGGGGGAGTAACAGGTCTGTCCCTGTTTGTGGAAACCACAGGAGGAGCTGTTCATGCTGTTGCTGGGTGTGAATTGTTGATGGAGTCTTTAAATTTGTAGTTGCTGTTTTCCAGACTGAAGCAGAGTCGTTAGCTGAAAACTGGTTTTAGAGCTTCATTCAGGACACCTTCTCAGTGTCTTACAGCCTTACCTGTATCATAACAAAGTGTATAAACCCCAATCCACCTTTAACATGGTCCTTCTCCCAAACCTTCAAACAGGACTTTCTGGCCCTGTCATAGTAAAGGGCTGCTTAGAATATTAGAGCCAATGTCACAAAGTTCCTCCTGAAGTATAAGTGAGTGAGAGAGTTCCCTCACTTTGCAGCACAACACGTCTCACAAGATTTCTACAAGCAATCAGAGTGAAATTTGTACTTTGTGTTGTCAGATGAACATATGAGACACTTTGACTCTTCAGTGCAGTGTGGAGCCTAACAAAGATCTGTTTTGTGTCCCAGCTGATCAGCAGGAGGAGAAGAGTCTGACGGAGCAGCAGAGGAACATTTTCAGCCATCTGGACTCAGCTGAGTCACTACAGAGGAAACAATGAGCTCAACACAGAAGGTGAGGAAAATATCACAGTTTCACCAAATAATCAGTCATGTGTAAAACTCTCATACTCTCAAACTGTTATATGACTGTTGCATATTATAATGTAGTATGTATTTTTAAATTATGTTTACAAACATTAAGAAGTCAGAAGCAATTATTATTATTATTATTATTATTATTATTATTATTATTGTCGTCAGCTGAGCTCTGTAGCGTGGGTAATTATAATGAAGCTGTTCATCATAATTTGTTGATTGAAGCTGCTCTTCATATGTTTGGTCAGCAGATGTCAACAAAGAGGACTGTGTGAGGCAAAAGTACATTTACTCCATTTACGCTCTATATTAACAGTTACACACTATATAGAACAACTTTATAGGATTATATTCTTTCGCAGATGTTGGCAGCTGTCAGCAAATAGTTATCAGCTATTTTGAAACAAAAAAAGACACTTTTTATCCATAACAGTAAATGAACATCTAGATGCATTCTCAATCATCGAGGAAAGTAAATCTCCAAAAGTTGATTCTGTTCATCTCTTGTACGTTGGAAACCAACGCAACATACGGAGAGTGCCCTCAGTGACCAGAAGAGACAAGGATGCGACACGCAGGAAGTGGACAAGTGTGTAAAGAATTTGCCTGACAGACAACTCACCCAAACAGAGAAAAACATCCTTACTAAAGGGTTGAATTTTGCTGTCCCATTGAGACAAATCCCGCTAGTGGAGCTGATCACAGAAACAGCAATTCGTGACAACAATATTGCAGAAGTGCAAGCAGAGCAACTACAGAAGAAAGTTTCGGCCTGTCTCAGCAATGCAAAGCCCCCATGGTGATGTTGGATCCAACATCACCATGGAGGAGAGGAAGGCACTCACATCACTTAGTGATGACAACAACATTATCATCCTTCTGGCAGACAAGGGTAGGTGCACAGTATTGCTAAACCAGAAAGACTATCATGAGAAGATTTTGTCACTACTCAGTGATTTTTTTTTCTTTAAACGCTACGTCAAGATGAACAGAATCAACTTTTGGAAAACAGCAAATGAACTGTACAACTGAAAATGCAAATGCTATTTATGGTCTCTTCACAACAATGATAAGAAAAATAAACTGGGCCAAACTGGCATGTTTGTTAATACAGGGATACACGTGTTAATGTGATCTCTAGTCTCCCACTCAGAGACACAGGTCTCCGAGTGTCCAGCATTCAATCGGCTAACTGAGGACACTCATGTGAGAGAAAATCTGCTCACACAGATATTAGAGCCAAGTACTGTCAATAAGGCCTCTGCAATGTTCTGAAAACAGTTAACCTTGTCAGGCAGTGATGTCAAGCAGGTGAAAATGCAAGCTCCATGAACACACACTGATTTTAACAATAAGAAACCTCCGGCAGAACAAGGCTCAGGGAGGGATGGCCATCTGCTGCGACCGGTTGGGGTGAGAGAAGGAAACAGGATAAAGACATGCTGTGGAAGAGAGACAGAGATTAATAACAGATATGATTCAATGCAGCGAGGTCTATTAACACATAGTGAGTGAGAAAGGTGACTGGAAAGGAAAAAGTCAATGTATCATGGGAATCCCCGGCAGCCTAAACAGATAAAGATATTTGGGTAATACAGACATTTTAACCACATTCACTCTCCCAACTAACGAGAGAGGAAGCGGTGACCATTTTGTCAAGTCTCGTTGCATACTGAAGTGTAACTTAGCAAATTTTTATTTAAAGAGATCACTGAAGCCCTGACGGGTTCCACGATGTAAGTGGAATGGTTTAGAATAATGGTTATTAGTGAGTACCATAGCTGAAGGACAGGCATAGAGTAATTTCACTCAGGATAAAAAGGAACTTCCAAAGCCAAATCTTTGCAAGGCCTCGAAAAGATAGTCCCATTCTACTCTATCAAAAGCCTTCTCCGCATCCATGGAGAGAAGGCATTTAAAAGCAGCTTGGCTGGGGAGTACATTATATTAAGTAGTATTTCTTTTATTCCTAACACTGTTCAACTTTGGAGGTTTAGGCGACATGACAGGCCATCAAATGTTCCGACGGCTTCACCAAATCACCAAGATATTTGCCTCAAAAGATAGGTTAGGTGGGCTCGCTCAAATAACTAAAAGTTGCGGGAACTAAGGGAGAGAGTGACTACCCCATTCTTGTCCAAACCGGAAGTGATATATAAGTCACTTAGATCAGCGGTCCCCAACCCCCGGGCCTCGGACCGGTAGCGGTCCGTGAGTCGTTTGGTACCGGGCCACGAGAGTTGAGGCTCAGGTGTGAAATGTATGGTTTTCAGGGTTTTTAGCGTTATTTTGTTATCGTTTTTATCGTTAACTCTGTTTTCCTGGGTCTTTTCACGTGTGTTTTGAATAAATCTTCTTTTTTCGGTACCGGTACTAGTTTTATTTTGTTGTATTTATCCGCGACACCTTAAAGGCCGGTCCGTGAAAATATTGTCGGGCATGGTAAATGGCCTGTATTTATATAGCGCTTTCTAGTCCCTAAGGACCCCAAAGCGCTCTACATATCCAGTCATTCACCCATTCACACACACATTCACACACTGGTGATGGCAAGCTACGTTGTAGCCACAGCCACCCTGGGGCGCACTGACAGAGGCGAGGCTGCCGGACACTGGCGCCACCGGGCCCTCTGACCACCACCAGTAGGCAACGGGTGAAGTGTCTTGCCCAAGGACACAACGACCGAGACTGTCCGAGCCGGGGCTCGAACCAGCAACCTTTCGATTACAAGGCGAACTCCCAACTCTTGAGCCACGATCGCCCGACGGACCGGCATAAACCGGTCCGTGGCGCAAAAAAGGTTGGGAACCGCTGACTTAGATAACTGAAAAATGTTATTGTTTGGCTTTTTTCAGTATTTTATTTGTTCCTGAGTAAATCGGTTTGGCTGAGATTAAAGTTATTATTTTTACACCACTGAACAAAGGCCAAACAGACAACTGATTACCAGAAGTGTGAGATGTTCGAGAATATACTCCGGTGTCCTGATATATTTTAGATAGCAAGGAGTTTATTAAACTCCACTGAAACAATCTGCAGATTTCATTAAAATTTAATAAACTATCATCATGTCTTTATTTTTAGTTAGCACATAAAAACCTCTGATGTTTAGCTGTTTCCCACTTTTTCTTTGGTCATTTTAGCCTTTTTGGCCAGGGTGAAGGGAGTATCTGCCATCAAACAAGAAGACAGCCGCATGTAACTACAATGGTGTTTGCTAGTTCACCTTACATGCATTAATTTAATAACGTGGTTAGCTTACTCAATGTAAATTAAAAATGAACAACATTAAGCTACTCAGAGAAGAACGGCTGCTGCTGCCATCATCATCCGTCATCATTTCTACTACACTGGCAGGGCTAGGGGCCAGGACTCTCCTCTTCGAGTTCTTGGGGGATGTTGCTAACTCCGGGTCCGATAACAGGCACCACACCCACAGTAGATGTGCACGGTGTAAGGTTTCGCAGCAAGCTATCAAATACGGTGCATTTCTCAGCTTTTAACAAAATGCTATACGTCGGTAGGTGTTTCATGAGATTTGAGGTGTTACCTCCTTTGCACAGTGTCACAGTATCAGCTTAAAGCACTTGTTGCAGGCTGCTGAGTTTGCATATTTTGCTGTGAAGTACAGCCAGACTTTTGACCGCTTCGCCTTGGGCATTTTTAATCTGTAGCTCTGCTCTTAAAGAACGTACACCTGGGCCCGCCTACTACGCTTGCAAAGGTAAAATGATTGGCTAGAATCCAAAGTGTATTACATCTCAGGGAAAAAAAAAACACTGAAAGAAAGCACTGAAATGTGCGCTGCTTTTTGGTCTGGTTACTACCGTTTATGTCCCAACCTGATTATTTTAGACCTTGCATGTGAGGAGCAGGATTTTGAATTCAATTCTGGATTTAACAGGAAGCCAATGAAGGGAAGCCAAAACAGGAGAAATATGCTCTCTCTTTCTAGTCCCTGTCAGTACTCTTGCTGCAGCATTTTGGATTAGCTGAAGGCTTTTCAGTGAGTTTTTAGGACATCCTGATAATAATGAATAGTCCAGCCTAGATGTAATAAATGCATGAAGTAGTTTTTCAGCATCACTCTGAGACAGAATATTTCTAATTTTAGAGATGTTGCGCAAATGGAAGAAAGCAGTCTTACATATTTGTTTAATATGTGCGTTGAAGGACACGTCCTGGTCAAAAATGACTCCAAGGTTCCTCACAGCATTACTGGAGGCCAAGGTAATGCCATCCAGAGTAAGAATCTGGTTAGATACCATATTTCTAAGATTTTCAGGGCCGAGTACAATAACCTCAGTTTTATCTGAATTAAGAAGCAGAAAGTTAGCGGCCATCCAGGTCTTTATGTCTTTAAGACATTCCTGCAGTTTAACTAATTGGTGTGTGTTACCTGGCTTCATGGATAGATAGAGCTGCGTGTCATCTGCATAGCAGTGAAAATTTATGCTGTCTTCTAATGATGCTGCCTAAGGGAAGCATGTATAATGTAAATAGAATTGGTCCTAGCACTGAACCCTGTGGAACACCATAATTGACCTTAGTGTGTGAAGAGGACTCTCCATTTACATGAACAAATTGGAGTCTATTAGATAGATATGATACAAACCACTGCAGCGCAGTACCTGTAATACCTACAGCATGTTCTAATCGCTCTAATAGGATATTATCATCAACAGTATCGAACGCAGCACTGAGGTCTAGCAGGACAAGCACAGAGATGAGTCCACTGTCAGAGGCCATAAGAAGATCATTTGTAACCTTCACTAAAGCTGTTTCTGTGCTGTGATGAGCAGAGATGGGCAGTAACTGGGAAGTTACTGTAATCTGATTACTTTTTTTCAAGTAACGAGTAATGTAAGGGATTACTATTTCATGTAGGAACGCTGCGTTACTGCGTTAATAAAACCGTGATTTTTTGCGAGAATGTCTCATGACAGTGACGTAAGCGAGTGCAACGTTCGTGACAACAGCTGTGTGCAGATCAACAATGGACAGTGCGGGAGAGAGTATGAGCATGCAGCGTTTAAAGCGTGGAAGTAAAGTAAATAAGTAAAGTAAAATTTATTTATATAGCACTTTTTAAGACAAAACGGTGTTACAAAGTGCTTCACATGAAGGCATGTCAAACAAACAATATAGCAATATAAAGGAAGTATAAAAGCATATCAAACAAAACAATAGTACAGTATAAATATAGAATAAAACAACATATTACGCACTAACATTACCCAAATGCCTGTCTAAACAGATGAGTTTTAAGCTGTTTTTTAAAAGAAGCCACAGTGTCGATGGTGCGTAGTGGGGAGGGTAAACCGTTCCACAGTATTGGAGCCAGGGTTTGAAAAGCGTGATCCCCCAAAATAAGTACTGACCTTATTTTGAGTTTGATTCCATAAAAAGTGACAAAAACATTAGTGTCCGTTGTGCGTGGGAAGAGAACTTCTTTTTACAGCGAAAAAACCCCCTAAACTTCCAAGCAAGCAGCGAGTGCGCTACGACGTAATGTGAAATTCACAGAGAAACTCGCGGATTCTTCAACTGACCGCTGCGGCACACCTGCACCAGGGTAAACCTCCACCTACCCCAGTCCTGCTTTACAGGTGAAAATAGAGCAACAGGACCGCTAGTCTTTGATTTTATTTATTTTCTGCTTTGTTTTACTTGCATCTATTTGAAAGAGTGAGTGTAAACACAAAAAACTATTTTATTTTATGTGCTGGAATGTGCAGAAAATAGGTTTAAATGTTAAACAAATTTCTTCCAGTCAGAGAATGTTGCATATAATTAAGTTTTTGCTTGATGCATAAAGTTAAAAGATTTAAAGTTTGAAGTTTTAAAAAGAGACGTTTCCATTTGATTACATTTTGTATGATGGATTATGCAGAAAAAGTAGAATTGGGCTGAAAGATCTATCGCTTTATTACCTATTCAGGTTGTAAATCGTGTTTTTAAAAAGTAACTAAGTAATTAATTACTTTTCAAAAAAAGTAATTAGTAAAGTAACAGGATTACTTTTTGGGGGAAGTAATCAGTAATTACTAACTGATTACTTTTTTCAAGTAACTTGACCAACACTGGTGATTAGCTCTGAAACCTGACTGAAACTCTTCAAATAAGCCATTCCTCTGCAGATGATCAGTTAGCTGTTTGACAACTACTCTTTCAAGGATTTTTGATATGAAAGGAAGGTTGGAGATTGGCCTATAATTAGCTAAGACAGCTGGGTCTAGAGATGGCTTTTTAAGTAAAGGTTTAACTACAGCCAGCTTGAAGGCCTGTGGTACATAGCCGATTATTAGAGATAGGTTGATCATATTTAAGATTGAAGAATGAATTAATGGCAGGACTTCTTTGAGCAGTTTTGTAGGAATGGGGTCTAAAAGACACGTTGATGGTTTGGAGGAATTAATTATTGAAGTTAACTCAGAAAGATCAATTGGAGAAAAAGAGTCTAACTTAACACTGATGGTACTAAAAGTAGCTGTAGATAATATTACATCTGTGGGATGATTATTGGTAATTTTTTCTCTAACGATAAAAATGTTATTTGTGAAGAAGTTCATGAAGTCATTACTAGTTAACGTTAAAGGGATTGTTGGCTCAGTAGAGCTCTGACTTTTTGTCAGCCTGGCTACAGTGCTGAAGAGAAACCCGGGGTTGTTCTTATTTTCTTCAATCAGTGACGAATAGTAAGATGTTCTGGCTTTGCGGAGGGCTTTCTTATAAAGCAGCAAACTATTTCTCCAGGCTAAATGATGATCCTCTAAATTTGTGACACGCCATTTCCTCTCCAGCTTACGAGTTATCTGCTTTAGGCTACGTGTTTGAGAATTATACCACGGAGTCAGGTACTTCTGATTTGAGGCCTTAGTTTTCCCAGGAGCTACAGTATCCAGAGTTGTACGTAGTGAGGAGGTAAAATTATTAACAAGATAATCGACCTCTGTTGGAGTAGCGTTCAGATAGCTGCTCTGCTCTATGTTAGTACAGGGCATTGAAGATGATAACAGTGGGTGGATTATATTCTTAAACTTAGTTACAGCACTTTCAGAAAGACATCTACTTTGATAAAGTCTGCTCTCCACTGCTGCGTAATCAATTATTGTAAATGTAAATGTTATCAGGAAATGATCAGACAGCAGAGGGTTTTCAGGAAACACTGTTAAATGTTCAGTTTCTATGCCATATGTTAAAACAAGATCTAGAGTGTGATTAAAGTGGTGGGTGGGTTCTTTTACATTTTGAGAGAAGCCAATTGAGTCTAATAACAGATTAAATGCGATGTTGAGGCTGTCATTTTTAGCATCTGCATGGATGTTAAAATCACCCACAATAATTATTTTATCTGAGCTGAGCACTAAATCAGATAAAAAGTCTGAGAAATCAGAGAGAAACTCTGTGTAAGGCCCAGGTGGACGATAGATAATAACAAGTAAGACTGGTTTCTGAGTTTTACAGCTGGGGTGGACAAGGCTAAGCATCAGGCTTTCAAATGAATTAAAAGTCTGTCTTGGTCTTTCGTTAATTAATAGGCTGGTCTGTTCTCTGATTGGATTGTTACATTTGTGATTGACATGACATTGACCAATCAGATGAAAGGAAGACAAATAGGGTCAAAATTAGTACTTGTAACTTGCAGGTGTTTTTTTTTGTTTTTTGGCTAAGTCCAGAAATCTTTTTTACACACACACAAATCTTTTTTTACACATACAAATCTTTTTTACACACACACACACCACATTTTGAGCCCATAGATTTAACTTTCGGAGGATTTGAGGGTGGATGTTCCAGTTCACCCTCCACACCAGTTGGTGGCGGTAATGCACCATTTTGTTGTTTGACAACCGCCAATAAACGATAAAAAGAAGAAGAAGAAGAAGAAGAAGAAGAAGACGCAGGAGCTGACAGGGGTGCAGCTTCTGGAGCTCTGGAGGCGGTGGATTGGCATAATCTGGATTGTGACTGGGTCAGAATGGCAAGCAGTAGTGGAGGGTTTTCTGATGATGAGGACATGGATGTTGATTGGCGTAAAGTTGGACATGGTAGAAAGGTAGGGTTTGGAAAGGACAAGTTGAAATCCACGCCGACTGGTAAGCGGGCACTTGAAGAGGAAGATGCTAGGCTTGCTCAAAGAAAGAAAGTGCTGATGGAAGAATTTAAAGTGTTATTGAAATTCAAACCTGGGAATGAAATAGTGGGAGTGAGTCCAATTGCTCTGACGAATGGCTTGAAGAAAGCGATCGGTGATGTTGAGCTAGCTAAGGTGCTCAGAGACGGGTGTTTGTTTGTTAAATGTAAAAATGCAGAGCAATGGAATAAAGCGCTTAAGTTGCAAACACTTTGTAAAAAGGAGGTTGTGGACAGGAAGGTGGTTGGTGAGAGGAGAGGATGTAGAGGAGCGATTTCAGGTATTCCCGCTGGGGACAATCTGGAGGAGTTGAGGAAATTGATCAAAGGAGGGGAAGTCACTGGAATAAAAAGATTGCAAGCTGTCAGAAATGGGGAAAAAGTGGATAGTCCATCAGTACTGCTTGAGTTCCACGGAAATCACTTGCCTGAGAGAGTTATGTTGGGGTACATGAGTTTTAGTGTCCGTGTCTATGTGCCTCCTCCACTCAGGTGCTACAAATGTCAGAGGTTTGGTCACATAGCTAGTGTGTGTAAAGGACGAATGCGGTGTGGACGATGCGGAGGAGAACATGTGTGTGGCGAATGTGCCAGTAGTCAGGTGAAGTGCTCCAACTGTGGGGGACCACATGCAGCAGCGTATGGTGGGTGCACAGTAAGGAAGCAGGCAGCAGAAGTTCAACAAATTCGTACAGAGGAGAGGATATCTTATGCAGAAGCTTTGAAGAGAGTTGCAGACAAGGGCAGAAGACCTGATGAGGGGCAAGGAATGAGTGGTGGGAGAGGGATGGGGGAGACAGGCAGGAATCTCCCTGACGTCCAAATGGATAAACTTGTCTTGTTCTTGGCGTATGTCATTAATTGTTCAGAACAAGCCAAAACAAAGACAGAAAAGATCAAGATAATAGTAAAAGCAGCAGCGAAGTTTTTCGATATGCGGGATTTGTCTTGGGAAAAAATACATTCAGACCTTAGTCATGGAGAAGGTGCATCAGACCCACAAGTTGTAACTTAATGCTTATTCTTCAATGAAATGCTAGGAGCCTCATTGCGAATGGGCAGGAACTGAAGGGCTTTATTTGTGCATTAAATTCAAAGCCAGATATTATCTGTGTACAAGAAACATGGCTTAAACCAAGGCTGGATTTTGTTATTCAAGGATATACAAGCATTCGCAAGGACAGGGTGGGTAAAAATGGAGGAGGGTGTGCAGTGTTTGTTAGGAGTGGGATTTCGTATAGTCAGCTGGACACTGCAGTAGAATTAGAGGTGATAGTTGTAGAAGTATGGTCTAGGGCAGGAAGTATCAAAGTAATTAATTTTTATAATCCATGCCAAAAGTTGGAGAGGAGAGATCTGGAACTACTTTTAAGGGATTGGAGAGGGAAAATAGTTTGGTGTGGGGATTTTAATGCACATAGCACTTTGTGGGGGGCGCCGTGGTGACACTAATGGGAAAGTGGTTGAGGATGTGGTTGTGGAGAAGGATTTGGTGGTTTTAAATGATGGCTCTGGCACAAGGGTGGATTTGGTACGAGGTACTGAGTCATGTCCTGACATTACAATGGTTTCGCAATGTTTGGCAGGTAGGAGCACATGGAAAGTGGTTAAAGAGAGTACAATTGGTAGTGATCATTATCCAATACTTTTTGATCTTTGTGCAGATACTGATGCGACACGAGAAGATAGACAGAGGACATGGAGGTTTGAGGAAGCAAACTGGTGTTTGTTTAAAACATTAAGCGAAAGGAGATTGACAGATGTTGATTCTGGACAGCCTATTGATCAGTTGACTTCTACTATTAGTCAGATTGTGATTGAGGCGGCAACGGCATCCATCCCAAAGAAAGGTGGCAGTAGAAGGACAAAGGTAGTGCCGTGGTGGACCCGAGAGTGTACAACCGTGATTAAAGCCAGGAACAAAGCGTTTAAAACGCTGAAAGGAGCACTGTGTGTTCAGAATCTGATATGCTACAAAAGGAAACAGGCGGAAGTACGAAGGGTAGTTAAGTCAGCAAAGAGGGACTATTGGAGGAAGTATTGTGATACTTTGGGGAGATCGACACCGTTGGAGAGAGTGTGGACAACTATTAGGAAAATGTCTGGGAAGAGGAAGGAGTATGGTTATCCAATGATGAAAGATGGTGACAGAATATTGGTAGATAATGGGAGTAAAGCTGAGTTATTGACCAGAATGTTTTCAAAGGTTCACAGCACAGAAACTCTAAATACGGCAGAAATCAGGGGAAGGGAGGAAACACGAAGGAAACATCTGGAGGACTTCCAAGATGCGGAGGAACATGAAGGTCTGATAAATATCGTGTTTTCAGTAGCAGAGTTGAAAACTGCATTACTGAAAGTAAACAATACCACTCCAGGTAGAGATCAGATTAGTTATTGTATGATTAGAAACTTGAGTGACACTAGTAAGAGTATACTGGTTAAATTGTTTAACAAAGTATGGGAAGAGGGTAGGCTACCTGACCAGTGGAAAGAGGCTATTGTTGTTCCCATATGTAAGCCAGGAAAGGATCCAGCCTTGGCGGAAAGTTATAGACCAATTGCTTTGACGTCACATTTGGGGAAAATAATGGAAAAGATGGTGAATGAAAGATTACTTTACTTTTTGGAAACTAATGATAAGATCAAGTGGTATCAGAGTGGGTTTAGAAAAGGGAGAAGCACGATGGATCCGGCTGTGTGTCTAGAGCATGAAATAAGGTGTGCCCAAGTGAATAGGGAGAGTGTCGTAGCCGTATTCTTAGGTGTCGAGAAGACGTACGATATGTTGTGGAAAGAAGGACTCCTGATCAGGTTGCGTCAGATTGGTATTACAGGGAGGATGTATAGCTGGATTGAAAGTTTTTTAACTGGACGGAAGATTTTTGTGCGAATAGGAAAGGAGTTCAGTACAGGATATGATGTCCAGAATGGCACTCCGCAAGGCAGTATAGTTAGTCCGGTATTGTTTTCCATAATGATTAATGAGGTGTTTGGTGATATAGATCACTCAATGGGGGTTTCATTGTTTGCTGATGATGGAGTTATTTGGAAGAGAGGACGAAACTTACAGTTCACCATGGCTAAAATTCAATTCAATTCAATTCAATTTTATTTATATAGCGCCAAATCACAACAAAAGTCGCCTCAAGGCGCTTTATATTGTACAGTAGATAGCACAATAATAAGTACAGAGAGAAACCCAACAATCATATGACCCCCTATGAGCAAGCACTTTGGCGACAGTGGGAAGGAAAAACTCCCTTTTAACAGGAAGAAACCTCCGGCAGAACCAGGCTCAGGGAGGGGTGGGGCCATCTGCTGCGACCGGTTGGGGTGAGAGAAGGAAAACAGGATAAAGACATGCTGTGGAAAAGAGACAGAGATTAATAACAGATATGATTCGATGCAGAGGGTCTATTAACACATAGTGAGTGAGAAAGGTGACTGGAAAGGAAAAACTCAATGCATCATGGGAATCCCCGGCAGCCTCGTCTATTGCAGCATAACTAAGGGAGGATTCAGGGTCACCTGGTCCAGCCCTAACTATATGCTTTAGCAAAAGGAAAGTTTTAAGCCTAATCTTGAAAGTAGAGATAGTGTCTGTCTCCCGAATCCAAACTGGAAGCTGGTTCCACAGAAGAGGGGCCTGAAAACTGAAGGCTCTGCCTCCCATTCTACTTTTAAATACTCTAGGAACAACAAGTAAGCCTGCAGAGCGAGAGCGAAGTGCTCTAATAGGGTGATATGGTACTACAAGGTCATTAAGATAAGATGGGGCCTGATTATTTAAGACCTTGTATGTGAGGAGCAGGATTTTGAATTCAATTCTGGATTTAACAGGAAGCCAATGAAGGAAGCCAAAACAGGAGAAATCTGCTCTCTTTTCTAGTCCCTGTCAGTACTCTTGCTGCAGCATTTTGGATTAGCTGAAGACTTTTCAGTGAGTTTTTAGGACATCCTGATAATAGTGAATTACAGTAGTCCAGCCTGGAAATAATAAATGCATGAACTAGTTTTTCAGCATCACTCTGAGACAGGATATTTCTAATTTTAGAGATGTTGCGCAAAATGGAAGAAAGCAGTCTTACATATTTGTTTAATATGTGCGTTGAAGGACATGTCCTGGTCAAAAATGACTCCAAGGTTCCTCACAGCATTACTGGAGGCCAAGGTAATGCCATCCAGAGTAAGAATCTGGTTAGATACCATATTTCTAAGATTTTCAGGGCCGAGTACAATAACCTCAGTATTATCTGAATTAAGAAGCAGAAAGTTAGCGGCCATCCAGGTCTTTATGTCTTTAAGACATTCCTGCAGTTTAACTAATTGGTGTGTGTTACCTGGCTTCATGGATAGATAGAGCTGCGTGTCATCTGCATAGCAGTGAAAATTTATGCTATGTCTTCCAATGATGCTGCCTAAGGGAAGCATGTATAATGTAAACAGAATTGGTCCTAGCACTGAACCCTGTGGAACACCATAATTGACCTTAGTGTGTGAAGAGGACTCTCCATTTACATGAACAAATTGGAGTCTATTAGATAGATATGATACAAACCACTGCAGCGCAGTACCTGTAATACCTACAGCATGTTCTAATCGCTCTAATAGGATATTATCATCAACAGTATCAAACGCAGCACTGAGGTCTAGCAGGACAAGCACAGAGATGAGTCCACTGTCAGAGGCCATAAGAAGATCATTTGTAACCTTCACTAAAGCTGTTTCTGTGCTGTGATGAGCTCTGAAACCTGACTGAAACTCTTCAAAGAAGCCATTCCTCTGCAGATGATTTGTTAGCTGTTTGACAACTACTCTTTCAAGGATGTTTGATATGAAAGGAAGGTTGGAGATTGGCCTATAATTAGCTAAGACAGCTGGGTCTAGAGATGCTTTTTGAGTAAAGGTTTAACTACAGCCAGCTTGAAGGCCTGTGGTACATAGCCGATTATTAGAGATAGGTTGATCATATTTAAGATTGAAGAATTAATTAATGGCAGGACTTCTTTGAGCAGTTTTGTAGGAATGGGGTCTAAAAGACACGTTGATGGTTTGGAGGAATTAATTTTTGAAGTTAACTCAGAAAGATCAATTGGAGAAAAAGAGTCTAACTTAACATCAATGGTACTAAAAGTAGCTGTAGATAATATTACATCTGTGGGATGATTATTGGTAATTTTTTCTCTAATGATAAACATTTTATTTGTGAAAAAGTTCATGAAGTCATTACTAGTTAACGTTAAAGGGATTGTTGGCTCAGTAGAGCTCTGACTTTTTGTCAGCCTGGCTACAGTGCTGAAGAGAAACCTGGGGTTGTTCTTATTTTCTTCAATCAGTGACGAATAGTAAGATGTTCTGGCTTTATGGAGGGCTTTCTTATAAAGCAGCAAACTATTTCTCCAGGCTAAATGATGATCCTCTAAATTTGTGACACGCCATTTCCTCTCCAGCTTACGAGTTATCTGCTTTAGGCTACGTGTTTGAGAATTGTACCACGGAGTCAGGTACTTCGGATTTGAGGCCTTAGTTTTCACAGGAGCTACAGTATCCAGAGTCGTACGTAGTGAGGAGGTAAAATTATTAACAAGATAATTGACCTCTGTTGGAGTAGCGTTCAGATAGCTGCTCTGCTCTATGTTGGTACAGGGCATTGAAGATGATAACAGTGGGTGGATTATATTCTTAAACTTAGTTACAGCACTTTCAGAAAGACATCTACTTTGATAAAGTCTACTCTCCACTGCTGTGTAATCAATTATTGTAAATGTAAATGTTATCAGGAAATGATCAGACAGCAGAGGGTTTTCAGGAAACACTGTTACATGTTCAGTTTCTATGCCATATGTTAAAACAAGATCTAGAGTGTGATTAAAGTGATGGGTGGGTTCTTTTACATTTTGAGAGAAGCCAATTGAGTCTAATAACAGATTAAATGCCATGTTGAGGCTGTCATTTTAGCATCTACATGGATGTTAAAATCACCCACAATAATTATTTTATCTGAGCTGAGCACTAAATCAGATAAAAAGTGAGAAATCAGAGAGAAACTCTGTGTAAGGCCCAGGTGGACGATATATGATAACAAGTAAGACTGGTTTCTGAGTTTTACAGCTGGGGTGGACGAGGCTAAGCATCAGGCTTTCAAATGAATTAAAAGTCTGTCTTGGTCTTTCGTTAATTAATAGGCTGGTGTGAAAATTGCTGCCACACCGCCCCCTCGGCCTGTGCTTCGAGATTTCTGGTAGTTAGAATGACTCGGGGTGTTGATTCATTTAAACTAACATACTCATCCTGCTGCAACCAGGTTTCTGTAAGGCAGAGTAAATCGATTTGTTGATCAATTATTAAGTCATGTACTAACAGAGACTTGGCGGAGAGAGACCTAATATTTAATAATCCACATTTCACTGTTTTACTCTTTGGTTCAGATGTGGATACTGTATTGTTCTTTCTTTGTGATTTTTTATGTTTAAGTTGTTTATTGCTGGTTTTAGTTTGTTTTTGTCTTTTGGGAGCTGACACAGTCTCAATGGAGATGGGTTTTGGGGGTAGCAGGAGGAGAGAAGCTGCAGAGAGGCGTGTAAGACTGCAACTCTGCTTCCTGGTCCCAACTCTGGATAGTCATATTTTGGGGGGGTTAATAAATTTGTCCATATTTCTAGAAATGAGAGCTGCTCCATCCAAAGTGGGATGGATGCCTTCTCTCCTAACAAGACCAGGTTTCCTCCAGAAGGTTTGCCAATTATCTATGAAGCCCACATCGTTTCTGGGACACCACTCAGACAGCCAGCAATTTAAGGAGAACATGCGGCTAAACATGTCACTCCTGGTCTGATTGGGGAGGGGACCAGAGAAAACTACAGAGTCCGACATTGTTTTGGCAAAGTTGCACACCGATTCAATATTGATTTTAGTGACCTCCGATTGGCGTAACTGGGTGTCATTACTGCCGACGTGAATTATGATCTTACTGTATTTACGTTGTATTTACTAAAATGCAGCGAGAATTACAAAAGGTGGAGAGTTGGGCTCTGGCATGGGGGTTTAGGTTTTCTGTTTCGAAAACAAAGTGGATTATTTTTACGCGTAAGAGAATACATTGCCAGTTGAGTCTCAAGTTATATGGGAGTGACATAGATAAGGTTGATTGCTTTAAATATTTAGGTATTTGGTTTGATGAACGGCTTACATGGAAAACACACATTGGGAAAATGACTGAGAAATGTAAAAAGGTTCTGAATATTTTACGGTGTTTAAAAGGTAATGACTGGGGAGCAGACAGGACAGCATTGAGAGCTCTATATGTAGGTCTCATTAGGTCAGTGCTGGATTATGGGTGTCTGGTTTATGGCTCAGCAGCTAAAACTTTGCTGAATGACCTGGACAGAGTTCAATATCAAGCTCTGAGGTTGTGTTGTGGGGCTGTTAAGACTACTCCAGTGGCTGCTTTGCAGGTGGAAATGGGGGAGCAACCATTAGAACTCAGGAGGCGTCAAATTGCTTTGACTTACTGGGCAAATTTGAAGGGACATAGTGACAGTCATATAGCGCAGAGTGTACTTAACCCTTGCAAAGAACAAGAAAAAGGGACTGGTCAATGGAGAAGTTTCGGGTGGACTATAGGAAAAGAAGTCAATGAGATGGGATTTAGTTGCACAGACCTTAGCCCAGCAGTAGCCTTGTCAGTATTGCCACCTTGATTATATGACCAAATAATTCCTGACTTGTATTTGCTACGTAAGGGAGGGGGGTGACTAAAAGCCAGGTGCAAGATCATATAGTGGGAAGGTACTCAGGTTATGTGAAGATTTTTACTGATGCGTCAAAACTGTTGGATAACAGAGTGGGTGTTGCATTTGTTCTCCCAGACATAAGTTATATGGTGAGTGCACGAAATACAGATGGTTTGGCAGTTTATACTGGGGCGCTTGTAGCAATTTTAATGGCTTTGACCTGGGTGGAGGACGCACCACTGGGGAGGTATTTGGTTTGCTCAGACTCTAGCAGCGCACTGGTGAGTATAGGTAATATGTCTTCGGACTCTAGACAAGATATTGTTTTTGAGATATTTCATTTATTGTATAGGATTAAACATAGAGGGATAGAAGTGGTTTTCTTATGGGTTCCTGCGCATATCGGTGTTGATGGTAATGAACAGGCCGATAAGTTTGCAAAAAGTGCGGCAAGAAGAAGCTATGTGGGTTTGACTATCAAATACAGTAAAAGTGAGGTGAAAAGTTTAATCAAGGTAAAGTTGAAGGAGAAGTGGCAGGCACAATGGGATGGAGATGGGAAAGGCAGGTATTATTATAGCATGCAGAAAACAGTCGGGCAATGTAGAAGGAGCTTTAGAAGTAGAAGAGACGAGGATATAATCTCAAGGGTAAGATTTGGTCACACAGGCTTGAATAGCACGCTTAAAAAGATGGGCAAACATGACACGGGGACTTGTGACTTCTGTGGACAGGAGGAGACATTTGAGCATGTAGTGTTGGAGTGCGATAAGTACAAGCGAGAAGGGGAAAGATTGCAGTTTGAATTGCAAGAAAATAGTGTTCACCTAAAGGTAAGAGACATATTTCAAAGGAATGCAGGGGATGTTGTTTATAGGGCAGTGTTTGGCTTTTTAAGATTGACGGGTGTGTATCCGAGACTGTAGCTTACGAAACCGTTCTGACCCACACTCCTTTCCAGAAGGTGGCGGTAAATGCACCTAAAAGTTGTTTGCCAACCGCCATTAAAATGTAGGAGAAGAAGAAGAAGAAGAAGAAGACGCGGGCGGAGCAAAGTAAGAATGTTCCACAAGAGGTGTTTGTACAGAGAGCTGCTTTTTCATTCAAAGAGACTAAAGTAGTACCAACGTTTGGATCGATATCTGCATCGATCTGCCTACCCTTGTCTCCTGGATCGTAGCTGAGATCAGCGTGAACCACGTGGGTCTCTGCTCCCTGATCTGTTTCCTGTGTTTGGAAAGAGTTCCAGCTTCATCACGGAGTTTCTCTCGGTTTGTGGGCTCATCTAAAGGTAAGCACCGAGCTAACTTTACTGTGAGTTCAGTTCATGTTGAGTTTAGCTCCTGAATGAGGTCTTCTGCTGCTCTCCTCGGTGTCTGTTCACAGTTTGTCAACACGTTGAGAGAAGAGTGAGAGAGTGTTTGGAGAAAAACACCAACTAATCATTAGCTCAACATGCTGGGAGAAGTTGAGCGTCTGCTGGCAGGAAGTTGGAGCAGAAAAGTCTTTTCATTGTCCCTGCAGCTGTTTTTCTGCCTGCACCAAACCTCTACAGCCTCATTTCTATTTGAAGTGATAACAGGAAATGGATGAGAGCGATCTGCTGCAGTATCAGGGTCACAATAAACTTTATTGTCCAGCTGCTGTGGATGAACACATGAGAGGAAGTGAACTCCTACAAAGTCTCATTTTAATGAGTCTGGCTGCTGTAAAGTGATGCACAGGAAGATGTTAACAAAAACTAATGAAACAGAGATGAAAGTAAACAGTGTTCATATTTGAAAGCACAGAGAATAAAAATATATTGTGGTGGTTAATGTGCAGGAGAGTGTGAAGAATGTAATAATGTCTTCCTGTGTCAAACACAGCTGCAGTCAAAGCAGGAAGGAAAGCACTGAAACCACTGATCAAAGCTCATTAATCAAAGACTGCTGATCAATGGCCATGAGTACCGTTCACAGAGAGTTGGGGAGTTCAGTGGTGCTCGTTTCAGTCATTATGCAAATGAACTGTTGAAGATTGGGGAAAGCTGCAGTCAGCTGAGACTGAAGAAGTCACTTGGATGAGTTACGTTTCTCCTACTGCAAAAGCTACGTCCAGATGAAAAGAATCAAACTTTTAGGAATGGTGGAGGTGGTGGGACTGGGGGGCTGAAGATGTGGAAAGTGTGGGGTGGGGGAGTAACAGGTCTGTCCCTGTTTGTGGAAACCACAGGAGGAGCTGTTCAGGCTGTTGCTGGGTGTGAATTGTTGATGGAGTCTTTAAACTTGTAGTTGCTGTTTTCCAGACTGAAGCAGAGTCGTTAGCTGAAAACTGGTTTTAGAGGTTCATTCAGGACACCTTCTCAGGCTCTTACAGCCTTACCTGTATCATAACAAAGTGTATAAACCCCAATCCACCTTTAACATGGTCCTTTGAAAATGCCAGAAAACACTGGGGCCAGCTTGTTTGCACAGTGTCTGAGGGTGGCAGGAGACTCACCGTCTGGGCCAGGAGCTTTCCGAGCATTCAGACTCTTAAACTGCTTCATGAATATGAAGTGTTGTAGTGGGAGAAGGTGGTGTGAAATCCTCAATGGTGTGGGGTGAGGAGGGGGGTGTTGTAGGTAAAGTGTTTGATGGTGGTGATGGCTCTATGGTGGGGGGAGAGGTGGGGGAATGAGTGTCCAAAGTGTCTCCATTGTTGGGGCTGTTGGGGGTGTGAAGGCTGCTTGATGGCTCGTCAAAACGGCAGTAAAAGTCGTTAAGGGTGTTGGCCAAGAGCAAGTCATCAGTGGAGTGGAGGGTTTTAGGCTTGTAGTTGGTGATATTCATTAGGGCTGTGCGATATGAACAAAATCTCATATCCCGATATTAAGACATCTATCGTCCGATAATGATATAAATCACAAAAATGTAACATTTTCTGTAAATTCTGTGAATGTCGGGCAGCTCGACTTGCGTGAAGTGTTTCCAGCTGGGCGTCGCGTACCTGGAGTCGAGTGTTTTAATTGATGCATGAAACGATACATTTTTAGACATATGTTGTAACAGCCACCATTTTCTTTGTAAGTATTTATTACACATCATGCTGCGGGGAAAAGCCTGTTCTAATGTTTGAGTCTAAGGTTTATTTTTTAGCACCTGACGGCTCTTTTTTTGCTTCTCATCCGTAAATACTCTGCGTCTTTCACGTGATTCAGTTTATTTTGAAAAGTCTCAACAGGATCTTGAGCTTTATTGTGAAAGGTTTATGTGGAAAATAAACAACCGGACACGCCGTGGTTTTACCGTCATTGTTGCTAACGACAGCGCATAAAAACAAGCGCTTGTCCATCCGTAGTGTGGTTATATTAAATATAAGAGAAAGAGAGAACTTTAAGAAATTAATATAGCCACTACAGTGACCATCAAAATGATGAAAAAATATTGCCGTAAACAGTTTATTTTGCGACACCACGAAACAAACGATAGCGTAAAATGAAACGATAGACGTTTTTATATCGTCGTCCGATATATATCGTTATATCGAACAGCCCTAATATTCATAAAACTTTTTCACACAGAGGCCGAGTCATTCTCTGAGATCTGCTGCTGCATCTTCTCAGAGTGCTGATGTTTAGCAATGTCCACTTCTTTAGTGAACCTGTACTTGGCCTCTCTGTAGCAGTCCCTGTCTCCGCTTCTGAACGCCTTTCTCTATAAACCCCAATCCACCTTTAACATGGTCCTTCTCCCAAACCTTCAAACAGGACTTTCTGGCCCTGTCATAGTAAAGGGCTGCTTAGAATATTAGAGCCAATGTCACAAAGTTCCTCCTGAAGTATAAGTGAGTGAGAGAGTTACCTCACTTTGCAGCACAACACGTCTGACAAGATTTCTACAACCAGTCAGAGTGAAATTTGTACTTTGTGTTGTCAGATGAACATATGAGACACTTTGACTCTTCAGTGCAGTGTGGAGCCTAACAAAGATCTGTTTTGTGTCCCAGCTGATCAGCAGGAGGAGAAGAGTCTGACGGAGCAGCAGAGGAACATTTTCAGCCATCTGGACTCAGCTGAGTCACTACAGAGGAAACAATGAGCTCAACACAGAAGGTGAGGAAAATATCACAGTTTCACCAAATAATCAGTCACGTCTAAAACTCTCATACTCCCAACCTGTTATATGACTGTGTTGTATATTATAATGTAGTATGTATTTTAAAATTGTGTTTACAAACATTAAGAAGTCAGAAGCAATTATTATTCTTTATTATTAGTAGTAGTAGTATTAATTACATTTTCAATTCAATTCAGTGTTATTTATACAGCATCAAATCACAATTATTTCCACCTGCAGTTGTTCAGTGCTGTGCAAGGGGGAGGAGGGGGAGGAGGGGGGGGGGGGACCCCCCAGCTCATTTTAACCCCTGACTATGGCACACAGTTTTGCCTCTTTCATCTTCATCTTAGCTTTCATGTGTTACTGTTTAGGCTCAAATTGGTTTGATGTTTGATGCCTGCAGTGATGAAATAACTCCCCGCAAATGCCTTAAACCAAAACTAAAAAGCCTGTTTTGTAAATGTAAGTTGTAGAAAATACAGATATATATTTTTAATGTAGGGAGTAAAAGTAAAAAAATCCTCAGGTTACAATCAGACTGTGACGTTTTCCTTCACTCAACCAAGCTAGTAACTATTACATTGGATTTAATAATTTAAAAAAATTATAAAAAAAATATCTAATAGGAAACAGCAACGGGAAATATAAAAAAGTATAGACCTGATAAACATTCATTACTTTTCTGAGTGTGTTAGCATGCTAGTCTTCATATTTGTGTACAAGCAGGAGGGATGGGTATGGAAGAAATATAGTATCATCAGAATCCAACTATTTTTAGACATCGAATTTATAACACTGAATTTTTATCCTCCAAATTTCCTGCAAAAATATTCACCTGCAAAATTCACCTGCAAAAATTCAACTGCAAAAAATTCACCTGCAAAAATTCACCTGCAAAAAATTCACCATCAAATATTCACCTGCAAAAAATTCACCTGCAAAAATTCACCTGCAAAAATTCACCTGCAAAAATTCACCTGCAAAAAATTCACCTGCAAATATTCACCTGAAAAAATTCACCTGCAAAAATTCACCGTCAAATATTCACCAGCAAAAATTCACCTGCAAAATTCACCTGCAAAATTCAACTGCAAAAGTGATGAACTTAAATGACCCAAGCCAGAGCAATCAGCACTAGATCGAGTCGAGCGGCTCTCAGCCAATTAAATTACGCTGTTTGATCACATGACATCGTTAGCCAGCAGTGTGTCTCCTAGAAGATAGCTGTTTAGAGGTGAGGGATTAAGGCTGTATCCCAATTCAGGGTCTGCAGCCTTAAAGTACGCAGCCTCAACGATCTTCAAGGGCCGCGTACTCAAAGACCGCTAAGGCCGGAAGTGCGAGGCTCGTGAAATGGGACGGTCTAGCCTCCGTCGCGCTGCCCAGGTTGCCTAGCAACCATAACACCAACCGCTGGAAACGTTTCATACAGCTTTGTTTGACAGAAATGAAGGAGAACATATTTTGTTCGTGTGTTTGTTTCTACACGAACTTTGTGTGATTTAATAAGTATCTGAGGCTGAGACCACTGGACTGTAAAACATGATTGTTGGCCTTCATATCTGTACTGAACAGTCATTTAAGATTAGTAAATAACAATTAGCTAATGTTGTTCATGAGACTAAAGTCAGTGTAAATATGATATGGCCAATATTATAGTTATTATATTAATCATAAGTTATTACAGCAGTGAGTTTGAACTCTCAAATCAAATCACTTCTATTGTCACATCACATGTGCAGGTACACTGGTACAGCACATGTGAGTGAAATTCATGTGAGTGAACTCTGTGTCAAATACTGAGCTTCAGTAAAGATTCAAGTTCCAGTTATTTATAAGTCCTATCACCTTAAATCTTCACTCAAAGACAAATATCTTTGACAGTGTATATACAGATGTATTATATGTAAGAGACAAATGTTGTTCGTTTAATATGTTGGCATTACTAAATTTGGCTCAATGCTTACATATATGTGTAAAAAGAAAATGTACGAGCTGTGATAACTGTTTCTAATAAACAAAGATCAGACTGATATATTAAATATTCCTTTATTGGGTGAGAAAATCAGACCATGTCATAACTGCTTTAAGTCATACAGAATAGATATCAGAGCCTTAAACAGGCTGACTTCTGCTTAATGGGTCAAACTGGGCAGAAACTATACAAACACATAACATCCTTATAGAATATGATGTAACACTATAGATCAACTTACCTCAGAATATATAAAGCATATAAACAATTACAGCAATATGATGCAACAACACAGCAGTACTACTAATCCAAAATACTCAAAGCTTCATAGAACTGAAACAAACATTTATTTTTAGCTCCATTCTGCTGCTGATACATACTTTAGGTTTCTGAATATTAAACTTGTTGCTGCCTTTCATAGTGTGTAACTTGAAGGCCCTGAGTACTTTCTCCCACACTGAAAACACTGGGATGATAACATTATTTGAACATTACCTAATAAGACTGATTCAGGACAGACAGTTAGTTCTTTTAAACTTTCCTAGCAGTCCTTCACAAACAGGGAACAGTCTGTCTATTCTCTCCATCTGTCAGCTGCTGCTGGCTCTTCCTCCTCCTCTTCCTCACACACTGCTGAGTTTGTCCTGGTGGATCATCAGGGGTGTGCAGCAGTGGGTCCCTCAGTCTGTCCTCACTCTGGACACTTGCAGTTGTCACACATGGAAATCAAATGTCTGATAAGCTGCAGGATTCAAACACAAGTGTAACTTATAAATACATGTTCATACTTTTATTCCACAATCAGAGAGAAAGAAACAGAGAGAGAGTGCAGGACAGACAGACAGGTGACAGTCTCAGGTGTACACACTGCTACAAAACAGCACAAGAGAAGGAGGATTTAGTGTTTGTGTTATTACGAGTGCTAAACAAGAAGAGTTCCCAGATGGTCCAGTGGACACATGTGTGACTCCTGTGATTAAAGCATCTTTCTTTCAGCTTAACGAGTGAACCGTCAGCTCGTTCAAACACACGTTAAAGTCCGTTTGGCTCGACACCACCGAACAGAGGCAGCAATATAACATAGCTAACATTAACAGTGCAGTGAATCCTGCTTGTGCCGTCATATTCAGGACTGCAAACCGAGCAGCATCACTGACTTTCAGCTTGTTGTGTTTGTGGATTTATGACTGACTTTAATTATCCATAAAATCATCACATTCTCTGTAAGAGAATCAATGAGTACTAAAATGTGCACCTTTACCTGTGTGTTTTCTGGAACAGGAACAGGGTGATATCTGTGACCCAACTCCCACAGCTGGTTGGGACTCGTGTTGTTTTCTGTTCGCAGTGGATGGTTGTCCCATCCACTGCAAAATGTATTAAAATCATCCTCCAGTCGAGGAAGAAAGATGTAATGGCAGCAAAAGGTGTGCGCAGCATTTGAAATGTCAAGAAGGCCTTCTTCCTCAAGGTTGTGAAGAACATCGTAGTAAATGCATGTAATGGCCACCCAGAGGTCTCTCCACAGTCGCTCTATTCTGAAATAATATATAAAAAATATTTAAATTAGGTATGGCCTTTCTTTGGTGTGTATGAGAAATTCCTGCTTGTTTCTAACCCTACATGAAATGTGTGCATGACAACAGTAATAATACATTATCAGGGCATGTAGGAAGGACCCAGGCATATCACTTAAAAAGGTGCCAAAAGGGTTGTAATGATCAGTGGCAATACATGAGATGACAACCAGACCATTAACACAGAATGAACATTCAGGGAAGGAAGTAACAGACTGGAAAAGGTGTGTGAATAACTAAAAATAGGGCAGAGTCCTGAAGGCTCTTTGGGGTTTGTAGGACCTGTCCAATATTTTCTTCCTTGAGGGTAAATAATGGAAATTGAAAGAAACAACAACAACAAAAACACCTGACACATATGAGACAATATATCCTGCTGGATAGGGCACTGTTCTCTAAAGACATTTTACTATAAAACTTTTTTCATAAAACTATTGTTACGTTCTTTGTCTAGGCGAGTATCGAACGCAACAAGAAGTTGGCCCACCCACACACCACCCAACTAAGTACACAAACCACAATATCTTCTAAAAGTGCTAAGCAGCCATTTATTTTGCTTCAGCTGTGAGCAGTGCCAAAAGTAACAAACAAAACTCCCTACTGGTCCCTATGCTGTCCTACACAAAATAAAAACCAACCAAAAGACAATCCACTTACCTAACTTTCTAACAAAAACAGGAGAAAACTTAATCAACAAAAATGGCTTCTCACGCCTACTATGCTGCTGCAGTGAAGGACATATACACAAGGTGAACAAAATGTACGATCGCTACTTGACAAGACTATTTACAACTATTTACAAAACTAAGACACTAACACCAAACACACGAGTGGAACATGGTGGATACACAGACGGACCAGCCAGCACAAAGACAGAAGACGCGACTTAAATACACACAGAGAAACACAAGGAGATTACACACAGGTGGGGAACACAGCTGGGAATAATCAACCAGACGAGACAGAGGTAAAACTGAACACACTCACATGAGACGCAGACCTTCACAATAAAACAGGAAATGAGAACACTACACCAAGACGAAGACCTGACACTGAGAGACAGAATGACACATGGACCCTGAACTAAACTAAACGTAAGATACAACCGAGAACAAATCCTTAAACATGACATAAAACACTGACAACATTAAATCATAACATTATACCCTTTAAATGTTTATGTATTTTTAAATAATGGAAATAAAGCTGCAACACCTTCCATCTTATGTCAGAAACATTTGAGGTTGACAGTATTTTATGAGAACAAACCTTTGATTGTGCTCACTCATTCCTGAAATGAAACTGCCTCTTCCTGTGCCACGAACAGTAAACATCAGCCGTGCAACCTCCACATTTTCCCATCCGTGGTTGCCACGAACCCTGAAAACAAAGAAAAGTACCTCAAAACATTCGAAGCTTTAAACAAACTTAGATCTGATAATAAAGAACAACTTATGCCATAATCAGAGTGTTTTTAAAAAATGTAAAAGAATCCTTAAAATCTTTGATTGCTACTGCTCTAGAAGGCATAAAAAAAAAAAAATTGTCTCATGAATGCACTTTCCAGCATGTGTCAGTATGAAGTTTAATTTAACACAGCTGTTAAAACATTTTTCAGGATTTACCGGGTTGGTAACAATTATTTAGATTTATTGAATTTATAGGAAATTACACAAGTGCCATCTTGTATCATTATGATCTGTGTAAAGAGACAAGTTTAAGAATATTTTTGCAAAAATACGTTAAAGTTGGAAGTAATTGGCCGATGTTCCAATCTTGAAGATCAGCTGTGCCCATTTGTTGCACATTGTGGGAATGGAGAAGTTGAGGCCTTTGCAGGCTACCCACAATTTTCCCCAAACTGAGCGACCCAGCTAATTCAACACCTTTACCAAGCAGTGCTGTTATGTAATTGGATACAAGGGTGAGATAGTAATATTTTCCCTCCTTGGTTGTAGCTCCCTGACATTACAAGGGTAATCATTTTATGATGTCGGGTTCAGTGTTACACCAGGATTTCAAATACAGTATCATCATCAATAAGAATTAGTATTATCATTTCAGAATTGTAGGTAACCACTTTTAAATGCCATAGACTACTTATTTGTTTAATTTGATGTATTCTCTCTAGGAGAAAGCAGAGGGAATATCCCGTTTAACTTATGCTATCTGTTTAAGTTTAGATTTGTAAAGATATTGACCATATCCTTTTCTGAAAGTGTGGATATAATCGATGGGGTAAGGTACTGTCATGCCACAACTTTATAGTTGTTAAATTCTGGGTACAAGTATACATGCCCATCTTGTACATGTTTTTTAATATTATTATTATTATCATCATCATCATCATCATCATCATCATCATCATCATCATCATCATCACCATCCTACCCAATTACATGTTTCTTTTAATCAGGTTATGCTGTTTTAATGACTTTACAGTATAATTTACATTGTGTTCCTTCAATTTTCCCTAATTGTATGTTATATTAATCCCATATTTCCGTTTTAATATTTCTAATGTTTGCCTTGTTTTCTTCACTGCCTGGTCTGCTTCTGTCTCGCCTGTATGGATGCATTTACACCTAAATTTCCCCAACAAATGATGTTTTAATTCACAACTATTCCAGTGAAACACGAGTCTCCCATCTTCCTGATACCGGTCTCGAGTTTTTGGTCACCAAAGCACACACCAACTTCATACTGACGGACATATCACTGCCCTATTCCGCCTTGTCTGACCGTGTTTTGTGGCTTTGGTTCACTTCACCTCACTCTTCCCCATTCTTGTCATTAAATCAGGCCGTTCTGCAACCATGGCAGCCATTCACTCTATGGCTTTATTCATGGTGTATTTTACCCCTTCACCAAATGCCATTCTCGTTTCCCACATTATATTTGCAGTGTTCGTCTATCTATAAACATCTGTGGAGTATGGTTTTGTACCGAGTATCCTATTTTGTAGAGCACAGCATGTAAAGGTTAGCTCGGTTAGCAGGATGGTAGCATGTAGCGCTTAGTGAGACACGCATCAGACGAGTTGAGCAAAGACCCCGTCTGTGTACTTTATACGTGACCAACGGATTTAAATAAAATTAACGTTTCAAAAGACAAACTTGAAGATAAAACATAATATACTTACCGGAGAACCGCCAGGGTTTGCCGCTCCTGAATTCAAAACTGCCTCTGCAGACAGGCAGGGGAGGCGCGGAAATTTTCTTTGAGTTAGTCAAACGTTTTCCTCAGTTCGAGTAGATGATAAAATAAAAGAAAAATGAATGGGGTTTTAAGTAGGACTAGGCGTCCTGTAATGATCTTTATTTAGGAGAAAAACTTAATCCCTCACCTCTAAACAGCTCTCTTTTCAGGAGACACACTGCTGGCTAACGATGTCATGTGATCAAACAGCGTAATTTAATTGGCTGAGAGCCGCTCGACTCGATCTAGTGCTGATTGCTCTGGCTTGGGTCATTTAAGTTCATCACTTTTGCAGTTGAATTTTTGCAGGTGAATTTTTGCAGGTGAATTTTTTGCTGGTGAATATTTGACGGTGAATTTTTTGCAGGTGAATTTTTTTCAGGTGAATTTTTTGCAGGTGAATTTTTTGCAGGTGAATTTTTGCAGGTGAATATTTGATGGTGAATTTTTTGCAGGTGAATTTTTGCAGGTGAATTTTGCAGTTGAATTTTTGCAGGTGAATTTTGCAGGTGAATATTTTTGCAGGGAAATTTGGAGGATAAAAATTCAGTGTTATAAATTCGATGTCTAAAAATAGTTGGATTCTGATGATACTATATTTCTTCCATAGATGGGCATGATTTTAGTGTTTAAACCAGGGGTCGGCAACCCGCGGCTCCGGAGCCGCATGCGGCTCTTTAGTCCTTATACTGCGGACTCCAGCGTGGTTTGGGAAAATAAATTAGAAGTATTTAAGCTGAAGTGTATTTTATTTATGTTAGTTCTTTTAAACTTGTAGTTCTAAATTGGAAGATTATTGTGATATTGAAATATAAATATAAAATTATATTCTATTATTTTTCCTCGCTCAATATAAGTGTCACACTCATGAAGCCGGTATTCCCTTGAAACACCGTGCATTTATCGAGACTTTCAACCCCAGGTAGGCCAATTATGGATCTTTGGATCCACATTATGTCAGCAGCTCCACCGTGAACTATGTTAAAGACAAACACTGCTCACGCCTCACAGACGACAGATGACAGCTTACAGTCCTGCGTAAACTGACTTCGCACAGCACCGATTAGCAGACGCTGGGAGCAGAGGCTCAGGAGCAGAAGTCCCATTGTAAACACATCACGGCAGACCCGGCGATGTTTGCATGAACAGCGCTTTTCAGCATCTCTTTATTGACCACTTTTCACACACGGCTGCTGTGCGCGCATACAGCCGGCTGTAGCCGCAGCTCACAGCCCGACACACACCACCAACAACAACAACAGCAGAGAGCACAGACTTTAAGGCGGCGAGGCGTGATTGCGGTGCCGCTCAGCTGCGTCCCGCCTCCTGCAGCAGCGCGCTGCAGACCACGCCCGCCAAGCGCATTAACAAGGTAAAATACATATTTAGGCAGAATTTTGCAAATATCTATTTTTCATTTTCAGCAGCATAGTGCTTTTACCAGTTATTTTTAATAGTCAGGTCAAGGCTCCAAAAGCCCAAAGGAGATATAAGGGAGGCGGCTCACAACAGTTTTGTTTGCTACATGGATCATTTTAGTTCAGCTGGGTGTCTTTGCTTTTGTTATATTTCTTTAAGAGTTCAAAATGTGTTGATTACATAAATAAAATGTAATTTTCTCTGTAGCACTTCATGGATTTCATAAGCAGCACACCTTAGTTCTTCAGACAAAGGTAGAAAACAATATATACAGTGTTATCTTCATTTTAGATGTCAAAAAGTATTTGCGGCTCCCAGTGTTTTCTTTTGCGTGGAAACCGGGTCCAAGTGGCTCTTTGGGTGGAAAAGGTTGCAGACCCCTGGTTTAAACAGTCATGAATTATTTTTAACACCAGGTTGGATGTAATGTGTTAGAACTACCAGCAGGTGGGGAAAAGAGACCTTTAAGGTGTTTGGTGCCACACTCCACCTTCAGGTTTAAAACTAGTGTTAATGGAGGGAGTTTGAAGGTTGAGTTTGTTCCACGACTGCATTTCACTCACTGCCTCTGTTTGTATCTCTGTCACTGCAGGACCAACATGGAGAGAGAAGTCAGCGCTCTCAGGAGGCCGACAAACCTCACAGAAGAAAGAGAGAGAAAACATACACCTGTGACGAGTGTGGGAAAGATTTTACTGGGAAGGCTGAACTAAAACATCATCAGTTCATCCACACTGGAGAGAGACCGTTCAGCTGTGACTTGTGTGGAAAGACTTTTTCCTCGAAGGGTTACCTAAGACAACACCAACTCATCCACAGTGGAGTTAAAACGTACAAATGTGATCAGTGTGGGAGAGCTTTTACTCAAAGTAGCCACTTAAAGAGTCATCTAGTTACCCACTCTGGAATTAAGGCATACAGCTGTGACATTTGTGGAAAAACATTCGGCCGGATAGGGCACCGAAATAGACACCTACGCATTCACACCGGACATGATGTGTACTGCTGTGAACAGTGTGGCAAACAGTTTACAACACATGGACAGTTACAACAACACGTTTACCCACACTGAGGAGAGACCTTATAAATGTGACCTGTGTGAGAAGACTTTTAAAGCTCCACGTTACCTGAGACGACACCAACAGATCCACACCAGAAAGAGACTCTACAAGTGCAGTTACTGTGAGGTATGTATTTATATTTGTATCTTGTCATTTTAGCCTGACTGTTTGGAACAACTCTGCTCATTAAACTGTGTTAGCATGTTAGCAATTCTACTGCATGGAAAAGCAGCTCTGAGTGATTATTCAGATTTTCATTTCAGTTATGATTTTTGTTTACATGATCATGAAAAAGTAAAAGTGCTGAAAATTAATATTATGGTGTTATTTAATGTTCAGGCAGTTTCCTGGTATATCATGGTATTGTTATTATTTCTGTATATATGGACTTTTGTTTACAGTGGCTGATTCCTCTGTCAGGAGTACATGGAATAAAATAAAACACAAATGAAAATGAGCTCAAAACCAATCATTCAGTAATCTTCTCTTATGGTTAACAAAGGTGTAGCATTGCATAATGATATTGTAGTATTGTAGCAGTAGTAACATTGCTTATTTATATCTTTGGTGCTTTTAGACATTAGTGTTAAAATACTTATTTAATATTATAATTGCAGTGTGATGGGGGTAGTAGTGTTTGTCTTGTGTTCCAGTCAGCTGAGTGTTATAACTGCACAATTACAGTGTTATTAATGCAGTATTAAATGAGTATTACTGCAGTGTTACATTAGTAGTTTAGCACTATGTTGGTACCCTGCAAATATTAGTGTGGTAGTACTTTAGTGTAACTCAGATGTTACTGTAATAATAAGCATTACTGTAGTGGTATGGTGGTAGTATTGTAGTTATTGCAGCCCAGTAAACTGAGTGTGTTAACTGAAACTGTGAAATGTAATTGGACGTCTGCAGAGATGCTCTTTAATTCAGGCGACGTTCAGGATAAAAATGTTGAAGGACTGATTTACACTGTCTTTGTGTCTTTGTTTAGAAGCAGAGCGACACAGATGGATCCAGTTCTCAACCCTGTCGTCACTGTGGGAAAGAGTTTATCTGTGACCTTTGTGGAAAAACTTTCAGTGAACAATACACCCTAAAAATACATCAACGTAGACACACTGGAGACAAACTGAAATACTGCAAAGAATGTGGGAGAAGCTTCATCACATCAGGTGGATTAAAACAACATGAACTGATTCACAGTGGGGTTAAAAAGCACCTCTGTGATCAGTGTGGGTCATCCTTCACCACCGCAAGTGAGCTTAAAACACACAAACGAGTCCACACAGGAGAGAAACCATACAAGTGCAGACACTGTGACAAAAGCTTCTCACATTCAGGTAGTCGTAACGATCATGAACGTACACACATGGAAGGAAACTACAGCTGTGACCAGTGTGACAAGAGCTTCAGGAATCTCAGTTCATACTCTGCACACAAACGATCCCACGTTACTAATAAACTGTTTCACTGTTACCAATGTGCCAAAACATTCACTTCATTATCTGCTCTGTGCAAACATCAGCGTGATCACTCAGGGCTGAAATCACTCCCATCACAGTGAATCTGAAGAGACAGAAAGATCCTCTTCTGGTTTCAGTGTCAGACTCAAAACCCTTGAGATCAGGCTCCACAGAGTTCAGATGTAAAAATGTGATGAGGCAGCTGTGAATGAACATGTTCCTCTAGTGCACTGAGAAAAATTAAACAGGTGATGAGTAAGATAAACATGGTAAATTGTGTTATAGACAGGGATGCACCTAACTGCTTCGCAGGTATCCATGAACTGGGTGCTGACCGCACCGCGTAGGGATGTGAGACTTCTTGAGGACACAGGCTTGGACGACTGGACAACAAAGTTGGTCGCTGCGTGCACAACTGAGGCTGCTATCAACGTGGGTATGTTCAGTGGCGTTGTGCCAAAACTCCTGCAACTTGCTACAGTTGGAGACTCCCTTGTGCACATTCTGTGCACAGCACACACACTGGAGATTTGGTTAAAATCAGTTGATCGCAAGGTTCCTTACTGAGAGACATTTAATCGCTGTGTGGTCAAGCTGCTGCAGTTTTATTTGCCAAAAAAGTGAAGCAAAAAAAAAATAAGAATGCTACACTGAAGAAGCTGTGTGAAGAAAATGGGATCCCCTCTGTAAAATTGGGTTTCATAATACCAAGTGGTCTTCATGGAGGCATGAAGACCACCTGCCAGCTATTATAATGTAACTGGCTACAAGTGATAACAGTGACTTGTAGCATATCTGAAAAAGAGTGTTTTCAATGCGTACTAAAAACCGTCTCCTGGGACTCACCTGAGTAGCTCACTAAAAAAGTTATGTGCACCCCTGGTTAGAGTCTGACAGCTGCTGGTAAGAATGACCTGCACGCTCCTTCCTACACTGTGGGTGTAAAAGTCTACTGCTGAACGAGCTGCTCAGTGCTTGTACCGTCTCATGCAGAGCTGGGAGGTGTTGTTCATGATGGATATGAGCTTAGACCAGCGGTCCATCATTTGTTTCTGTCGGGGGAAATCTCCCAAATAGAAGGCTGCCAAAGTAAAACAGAGACACAGTGAGACAATATAATCAATCACATGTACATGGGTGAACGTCTCGAGAGAGAGTCACACAGTACTCTTCTTTATTGCAGGTTATATAGGACACAGCAGACGGAGGCAGTCTCCGCCTGTTCTCAGAATATAGATTGCAAATGCATATCTTGCTAAAGAATATAGATTGCTTAACAGACAAATGCATATCTTGCTAAAACGTTCTGTTCATACTTAGACTAAACATCTGCTTAAGTGGAACTTTCCGTTCCTCTTTACACAGAAACTTGTCTTCACAGGCATATGATAAGCATAGGCAAGGCTTCATGTTTATCAGGGTGAATCGTCATTCAGAGTTTACACAAACCACAAGCAAAGCATATTTGAATAATAAACAAAATCTTTTCACAGTTTCGTACCAGGTCACGAGAGTTGAGGCTTTAGTATGAAATGTATGGTTTTCAGGGTTTTTATCATTAACTCGGTTCCCCTGTGACTTCTCCCGTGTTTTATGAATAAATTTTAAATATTTACATGTTACCATAGCGACCAGAGAGCATTTCAGCGCTAACAACATTAAAACTTATTTTTTAATGTTTTTTGTATAATTATGTGTGTGCAATTTCTTTGGCGCAGCATACTGATCCCATTGATGATTAATATATATTTTCTTGCCATAAGCTTAAACCACTGCTGTAACTTTGTTTTTTTAAGATGAGGAATCAGCTAATTGATGTCAAAGGAGCAGGATGTGCAGCAATCACCAGGCTTTGTAATAAAGTTACACAATTACATAGTGAATTCAGGTTTTTACAAAACACCACAGTTTTTGTCTTGGTCATATCATTTTGTTCTGTTGTATTTATCCGCGACACCTTAAATTAGGCTACGTTCACACTGCAGGCGAAAGCGCATCAAATCCGATTTTTTTTTTACCCTATGCGACCCATATCCGATCATGGTATGACGGCGTGAACGGCACAAATCCGATATTTTCAAATCCGATCTGGGTCACTTTCGTATGTGGTACTGAATCCGATCCATATCCTATGTTTTAGAAAGCGACTGCTGTGTGAACGGTAAAGTCGCATTAAATCCGTCTTTTACGTCACTGACACAAGACAGACGCCAATTATCAGCGCCGGAGAAGCGCCCAATAAGACATCGCGAATGATTCTTGGTCATCCGGTGAAACTGTTGGGAAGACCACGTTGGAGAAACGTGAACATTTTATTTGTACTGTATTTTCTGCAGATTCTGACAGAAATCTGCAACTATCCTTTGAAGCACCGCTCCTCTAAAACAGCAAAAAGGATCATTATTAGGTTATCTACATTATTATGTAAATAACAAAATAACTTAAAGCAAAAATTGGGAAACATAAAGTCTGAAGTCTTTATATTAAGGGCAATCAGTCAAACAATATTGTTTGCTCTGGGTCTAAACAGAGCGAGTTGTGTGTGACATCTTCTTTTGCGCTTTGAGCGTTCACACAAGAGCACGTTTGCTGTCGCATTTTATGTGTAGTGTGAACAAGCAGACAAAAAAATCGGATTTAATCAAAAAATCGGAATTGAGCATTAAGACCTGCAGTGTGAACGTAACCTTAGTGACATCAAGACCAATAGCTCCTCGGTTCACAGTAGCTCAGCTAGCATGCTAACAGCACATTTGAGGTACTCACCCCCTCCCTTGCTGTGCTGAATCATAGCATAAGCTAATCACTCGGGACTCACTAACCCCCTTTCTCCTGGCTCACAGCTCAAACGAGTTGAACGAATCACTCTCTCACTCACCCCTCCCTCCTGGCTCACAGCTTCTTCTTGGTTGGCAACCATGTTAAGGAGCTTTACCACCCCCTCGCTCACAGCTCAGTGGACATTTAGATGAGAAAATATATATTTGACACATTCAAAAAATGTGTCAAAATACTAATAAAATAAAATAAATAAATGTTCCCTTTAGAATTTTTTTGCTCTAAAGAAAATAGTTTTCTTTTACAATCATTCATCTTAGCAGTAGGTTCTGTAGAACTATACAAGAATGGACATAAGGGGCTTCTTTCAAAGAAAAAAAACTCTGGTAGATGTTATTTTATATATTGTGGTGGACCACTAGAGGGCTCCACTCACACCCAGTGTTAAGGAAGTGTGTTCCTTTGTTGTGTGGCGCGATGTGTGCAGTTGATGTTGGAGAGGAATAAAGAAGGAGTGAGAACTGAGAGCTCTGTTCCGTTAATGCTTACCTCCACATTGGTGACCCCGACGTGATTGGACTTACCAGCCACATGCTGAATGTCTGTGGTAAACTCTGAAATGGCCACCAACTGGCGCTGCTGGCGTGCGCTCCATGGGTCAGAGACCTTGGACATCGCAAACGTCAAAGGTTTGTGGTCAACGTATGCAGTAAAGTTGCAACCCTCGAGGAAAAAACGAAAATGTCGTGTCGCGAGGTGCAGGGCCAGCAACTCCCTGTCAAAAACACTGTACTTGCGTTCAGCATCCCTGAGCATACGACTGAAAAAGGCGAGCGGTTGCCAGAGACCTGAAACCCGCTGTTCCAACACCCCACCCACTGCCACGTCGGACGCGTCGGTGGTCAGCGCGATCTCCGCCGACGGAAGCGGGTGGGCCAGCAGGGCGGCGTCAGCCAGCGCAGACTTGGCTGCGGAAAACGCCTGGACGCGTTCCGGCAGCCAGTCAACAGGATCTTTGGCTGTTTTACCTTTTAAGGCAGCATAGAGTGGCTGTAGCAGGTGGGCAGCTCTGGGGAGAAAGCGGTTGTAAAAATTTATCATCCCCAAGAACTCCTGCAACGCTTTAACCGATGTAGGACGCGGAAAAGCTGAAACGGCCTGGACTCTGTCGGGCAACGGAACCACACCTTCAGCGGAAATGCGGTGCCCGAGGAAATCCAGAACAGGCAACCCAAACTGGCACTTGGAAGGGTTGATGATCAGGCCGTGCGCTGCCAAACGCTGGAAAACCTGGCGAAATCTCCGCATGGCCGCCACCGACAGTCCGATTTGGGCACCATGTGAAGCGGAGAGGCCCATGCACTGTTCGAACGCTGTACAATGCCAAGGCGCTCCATGGTTGCAAACTCTTCCCGAGCGACGGACAGTTTCGCGGGGTCGAGGTGGCGCGCGCGCACGAACACCGGGGGCCCGACCGTGGGAATATAATGCTCAACCCCGTGCTTCGTTACCGTGCTAGAGAAATTAGGGACAGACAGCGATGGAAATTCTAAAAGCAAACGCTGAAAAGCATCCCCGGAGGTCACTACATTAGCCCGAATCAGGGGCTCGGCAGCCCGAGTAAAACAGGGTAGCGAAGAAAACGAGAGAGCATCAATTAAACGTCTGTTAGCAACATCGACAAGCAGTCCATGAGCACACAGAAAATCAGCACCTAAAATAGGTACAGAGCTAGCGGCAACAACAAAGTTCCACTGGAAATCCCGGCCATGAAAACAAACAGTCACCAACCTTTCCCCAAACGTTTTGATGGGAGAGCCATTAGCTGCCATGAGCTGCGGTCCACAGTTCGCTGCTAGTCCGTCGGCAGCGGTAGGGGGAAGGAGGCTCTTCTGGGAGCCGGAGTCCACGAGAAAACGTCTCCCGGAGCGTGAGTCCTCTATGAAGAGCAGCCTTTCTGTATTGCCAGCGGTCGCGGCTGCTACGGCACGCTGGCGGGTCCGTTTCCCTGGGCTGTGAAAGCGCAAGGCGGCAGGCAGCGACGCACTCTGTCGCCAAAACGCTGATGGTAGAAACAGATGCTCTTTTGGCGGTCGGCAGGAGGTTGTCTCTGTTGACAGACTTAAGCCTGCACATGTTATGCAAGAGGATCAGGTGGTCCCGGCCCAGGCCCCTCGCCGCGGCCGCCCACCTGCCACCGGGCTGATGGATTCTGTTTTTTCCCCCAGGAGCGACCCACAATCAACGGAGTCCGAGTCGTCTGCAGCTTTTTCTGATTGCCAGTGCCAGCCTCGCTCCCGGGCTGGGTTGCCCTCTGTCAGTTCCCCACCCCCCCAGTTCAGCCGTTCCGGCCGTTTGCTTAAGCCCCGGGTCCTGGACTAGTTCTGCTGGGTGTTCGGGCGGGGGGGGCATGTGCGGTGGACCACTAGAGGGCTCCACTCACACCCAGTGTTAAGGAAGTGTGTTCCTGTGTTGTGTGGCGCGATGTGTGCAGTTGATGTTGGAGAGGAATAAAGAAGGAGTGAGAACTGAGAGCTCTGTGCCGTTAATGCTTACCTCCACAATATTATGCTTTGTATGTTGTTCAGTATATCTCTATGAAAAACAAGAGGAATTTCAACACACAGCAGTATAAACCAGATATTTACATACAAAACACAAGAGCATTTTTTTCTGTACAACATCAATTTAGACTAAACTTGTTTTAGATAAATAAATATTGAAATATCTTTTGAATTAGTTAAATGTCAGAATAAAAAGAGAGAACTGTATTTTTTATCACTTTCATCAAATTTAGGAGTACATATACACTAAATTTATTGTTAATTAATAAGAAAACTGCAGACGATTCCATTCTGAGCTGAAGAAGCTTCTGATAGGTTTCTGATTAAGTTATGCACGCTTGTTTTTCACAACGAGGCTAAATAATTATATAAACTTTTCTGAATCTAAATAGTGGACTTTGGTAGAATTAAAAAATAAGTGTAGTGCAGGTCTATGATGATTTTTAGTGCTACTATCATCTAGTTGTGATTCTGGTTCTGTTTTGGTTAAGCCCTAAGTAGTCCTGATTTTGAACTGTTGTAGTCCTGTTTTAATTCCGGATCAGTTCTGGGTCTGGTTGATTTGGGGTTTAGTCCTCGTGTCTTCATCCAGCCCTGATTTTGTTCTGCCTTGCTGCTTAATTAAAAAACCTCAGGTTTCCATCCTGGCCATTTGTGGCCACTTTGCTTTTCGCTTTTCAGCCATTTTTGTTCTGTTAATGCAAATGGAATGAAACTTCCCAAAGGTGTGTATTTCTTTCAGATTTTTTAATTTTCAACATCAGCTCCTTAATAATGTCAATAATATTCACTATACACTAAATTGCTCCTCTTGGCTCTATCGTGGCCATTTGTGGCCAATTGAAACCCATTATAACCACCTTTTTTGATTCCTTGTTATTGACAGTACTATATCATGCGATTTAGGTAAAATTGCTTTCATTCTAAACTCAACACATGAAAATTGTAGTTTTTAATGTTTTTTACCAAATTACATCATTTACCCATTTTTGGCCAAGCAAGCAATTTCATGTAATATTCTGAGTTTCTAGTAGCGGCCTTTGATGGCCTACCACACTCCAATGGACCAAAATAACGAAACAATTTTGACATAGGTTTGATCTTAAGGATCTAATAGTTTGTGTTTGTGCATGACATTGCAGTACAAACATGTATTTGCAAGATAGACTGGAATAAATTCAAACATTACATAGGCTGCAGTGAATTTCTGTGGATGCAGGATATTGAGCTTTGAGGTTCCCAGTCAAACTTAGCTTTGAAGCACATGTTAAAAGCACTTTTACTCTTGTATTTTTCATCAAAAGATACCATACCCAAAATATCAACTCTAGAAAGAAAAACAAAAAAAACTCCAATCACAGGACATTTTGCAGAGTTCAAACCTGCAGCTGCAGCTGGAGCGTAAACAACAACAAACACTATTTGTAAACGTGTCCTGGGCCCTGTTTCAGAAAGCCGGTTTAGAAAACTCAGAGTTAAAAATGATACTCAGGGTTGAGTAACCCCGAACTGTCCAACTCGGAATATTCGGTTTCAGAAAGGCTGATAACAATTAGTTCAATCAACGCGGAGTTGCTTTAACCCCAAGTTAAGCACGCGCATAAAGCCCTGATTAGTGGAGCACAGATTAAGCGAGTCACCATGGAGACGGAGGGAAAGAAGGCACGGCCAATGTATTTTACAGCGCTTGAGGCCGAAATTCTGATGGCAGCATATGCCGATAACATGCAAATTTTATGGAAAAAAAGTAACACAGCCTCAGCTGCAAAAGAAAGGAGCATGCATGGCAATACATAGCCGACAGAGTCAATGCGTGAGTGTTAATTTAAAAATTGATCTAGGGATTTCCACCCATTTAACACGTTATTTTATTATATTTCATTTTATTTTTATTTTATACATTTTATTTTGTGATATGATGTGAGCGCATGTGCAACCCAACAGGCCCCAAACGTTCCTGGCAGCAAGTAAAAATGAAATATAAAAAAATGTAGAGGAAGAGGGTCCAGCCACTTCTCCAACAAACCTTTCCTCAGTAAGATGTTCAGCACTGATTTACAACCAACCTAAGTAGGCATGTACTATGAATGTCAATGCTATTTTCTGTGTTTCAATAGCTCCCTGTAAAGCAGCTGTACAAGACCTGTTTGATCAAGAAAATAAAAAATGCTTTTTGGAAATGGAACACTTCAAGCAGCAGAATGGAATGTGAGTGCCATCTATACAGCCAATCACGCCTGGGAACCCTGAAAATAAATGTAAAATCTAAGTAGTAGTGTTAAAATCTCCCAATTCTTTTAATCTTTGGGCTGAAGGAAGGACAATACTCGGTGTATAAATGCTCAATCAACAATCATTTATTTCCATACAATTCAACACTTTTGAGCATAAAACCATCATGATGGGGAGACCTGCCTGCAGAGGGTCACAGCAAGTTTCAAAATGGTGACGGGTTACTCAGCTTCTTATAGCCTCTAGTAGCCCCACCTAGTCGTAAAAGCCTAAACATTCACATTCTTTCTCTCACACGGCGCTTAAGTTATGACCTCGGCTCCCTGTCTTTCTGCTCTCTGTAAAGGTGGGGGTATGGAATGTGGTCTGTCTCTTCTGCTATCAGAACAACAAGGCCTTCTGCACCCAACATTCTCTTCATGATTCAGCAGTATGCAATGTCAAGAAACCATGTAACACGTTCAACAGTGTCGAATAATACAGGTCAATCCAATAGATCTAATGATTTTCACACTCTTTTTAGGTCAGAAGTATAATGCAAACTAAAACTACATACTGATCACACACTCTATATTAAGGGGTATAATATGATCTACAGCAGTATCATAATTCAACTACTTTGATTACATATATATGGTAACATATGATAACAGAATAATCTCACTGTAGTTCAAGTATCACCACATCATGAATTAAGTTTTGTTCATCCTGATACCTGCAATTTTGTGGAATCCTCTTTGATAAATCTTGTGGGTCTATGACCGGGGAACACCACAAACAAGTACAGGAGACGTTTCAGTGCAACTGTAACATTCCTGACTGCCCGACAGACGGTAGCCTTGGAAACGTGCTCAGCGTCACCAATATTATACAGAAAGCTCCCGTTTGCAAAAAAAACCGAAGTGCAATACAAATAATATGTACAGAACTGAGAGAATGTCCGCGATGTGTCACATGAGCAATATAAGGCCTGAGGATGTTATTCAAATAAATTATGGATTGTGCTGAAAAACGGTAACGTTCACACAGAAAATCATCTGGAAATGATAAAATGTCCAAACGCGCTCTAATCACTCTCTCCCGGCGGAGAGCTCTGTGGAGAATTTGGGCTTCAACATCTACTGGCTCTTCAAGGAAGGGGCACGCCATGTCTGACACTTCCTACAGTCAGGTTTCCGACAAAGAGGCGGAGAAGGTCAGGGTTAGTTGAAGTAAACCTGCTAGGGGGCAGGTTAGCTTCACGGAGTGTGTCGTCATAGTAACTCACTCAGAATTAATCTAAACTTGCTTTGTGAAACCGAAAACCCAGAGTTTTCGTTAACTCAGGGTATACTTACTCAGAGTTTGCACTAAACCGGCTTTCTGAAACAGGGCCCTGGAGTTTATGCAGGTGCAGACAGAGTTACTGCTGTAAGTAAGCCTAACAGCTTCCAGATCATTTATTCTGGCAATATGGCAATTAGATCATCACTGCTTCAAGCACTGCCTATATGATCTGGTCAGAGAGCAAGGACAGCAAGCAGTCCTCTGCCCTTGAAGAAAATACAAGATGAAGAAACCTCCTCTCCAGAAGATGAGGGGACAATCTTCAAAGAGGCTGACTGCATCACCACTGATGTTGAGTTCTAGCCAGTGCCCGAATCCTCTTCTCTGGGGGAGGATTGGGGTTGGGGGGCATGGAGGCAGAGCCGCCCCCCCAAAAAAAAAAGAACATAGGAGCATTTTCTGAGACCGAGGAGCCAGCGACTCAGTTGATCCGCCATGAAAGGAAAACCACGTGGGTCCCACTACTGAAGAGAGACTGCACCACAATCCAGTACCCACTAGGGGTCACCCTAGTCCTGCATTAGCAGCCTGAGATCTACTTTTGACTTTTTTATAACAAAGGAGATCTTTTAGCTGCTGTGCGCCCTTACAAACCTGCACGGGAGGCGAAGGTGTGAGGATTGGAGGATTATAGATGAAGTGGAGATAAAACCTACACCAGAATGAAGCAATACATAGCATGTTGGATGAAAACAGTGGAAGTTCTCAGGAAGTAAAAAAGGCATGGGGTTCAGACTCCAACTGACGGAGGAGCTCCGAGGACAACGTCTTTTCTTTGGTCACATTGGCAGAGGAACTCCTCAGATGAAAACCGGCACAGGGGAAACAACCCAGAGCTTCCTCCTCAGCTCCTCCAGTTGCAACAGAGGAAGATTTTGTTGTCTGTCTTTGGCTTCACCAAAACTACCACAGCAATATCCCACATGCCAAAGCAACGGAGGAATATGCTTCTTTTGACAGCAACACACAAGGAACCAGCAGTCAGTGATGGGGAATAAAGGATGCGTGAAAGGAGCGGTGCTAATTTAAAAAATCAAGTCAATGAAAGTAGAAAAATGTTTTAATATATATGAATTTTCTAGCATTTTGTAAATGTAAACAGGGGGTGGCCATTTTTGGCCACGAACAAGCTGAGAGGGATTTTTTTTGTTTTTCTGTCACTGCACAAAAAAACAAAGATGCATAAAACTCATTGATGCTGTTAATTATTGCTATGCATCTAACCTTCATCATGGTTAGCAAATAAATCAGATGGCATGTATTATTTAGGAAAAAAACTGGGATTTTATGATTTTTTCTATTTATGAGTTGTTATGATTATGTGATCTAACTGGTATTTAAAGGGTTAAATTTCAGAATTTGAATAAAATTTTGATTTTCATGAACAGCCCTGATACTAATCTAAAAAATCAATTAAAAAAAACTGGACATTTTTTTTAATATATATGAATTTTATAGCATTTTGTAAATGTAAACAAGGGGTGGCCATTTGTGGCCACGAACAAGCTGAGAGGGAGTTTTTATGTTTTTGCTCTCTCTGCACTAAAATAACAATGCATTATAATCAATGTTGATGTGAATCAATTATATGCCCCAGACTCTACTATTAATACAAGAAATTTCAGTAGCAATGCAATTATATAAAATTGCGAGATTTGAGGTTGTCGTCCAGCTGGTGCAGTGGACAAACAAACTGGTGTTTAAAGGGTTAAAAAATAAAAAAGTAATAATTATTTTATATTTATGGAAAGAACTGAAGTTACTTAAACGCTTTATGCAGAAAAAATGGCAAAAAACCAAAAAAATTACAGGCCTAACCTGTAGGTGGCCACTTTTGGCCACGATCAAGCTGAAAGGGTTAAGGTGTCCTGCATATGTGATATATATTGTTTTCCTATATGAAGTCATTCTTTTTTGAACAAAACTCAAAACAGAGCCTATTAATCTTTCATTCATTTCTACCCCCCCCCAAAAAAATCCCACATGCATACCACCTGTTAGGGCTAAGCCCCGGGTGTTTCAAATGTCTGGCTCCGCCTCTGTCTTCGAGTAAAGAAAAACAAACCCTATAGAAAGAAAAAACGATCTGTCAGCATCTCATTCACCCAGCGGTGCAAAAAGAGTTACATTACGTTCTCTCATGTGACAAATATGGCCAATGTGATTGGCTGAGCCTTTCAGGAAGCTCTGTTTAGTTTTAGCAGCGTCAAGCCTGTGCTGCGAGGACCTGCAAGGAGGAGAGGAGGATGGCAGCAAAAAGGAAGAACCTGGCTATAAAAATTATCTTACAAAGAAACCTGTAAGTCACTTAAAGCCAAGTTAACTCATGAAATGTGTCCGTCATAATAACGTTACAGGCTATGCTAGGCTTTGGCCCACATCAGTCTAAAACTGTATGTAACCATGAATAACGTGTTTTGGAAACTAACTGCACAACAGCAGCACTATAAGTTATCTCAGATTCAGAGTAGCATTTCTAATTTTGATTGAAACTGTCAGAGAAAACGTCAGCCTCGAGCAGGCCAGGATATTAGTTTACAGAGGCTGTTAAAATTATATGTCTAACCTTAAAATGTTGGTGACACAATAATTTCATCCTAATGGCACTGACATAATCATAGGGTTCATTTTTGAGAAAAAATATCATGAGGTAGTCCTGATTTTGCAAATATTCCACCTTGTAGTGCAGTTTGCACAAATTGTTTTAAAAATGCACTCACCCTACAAACATTACTGATGAGTCAAGATCTGCACAAAGTGACAGAAACACTGAAGCAGCTGCACATTTTATTCTTATTGTCATGTATGTCCTATTTGTCAGGTGACAGAAGAACCAACAGCTCAGAGAGTAATGGTGACACAAGATCACAGGTCAAATTGGATGATGACTTGTTGGTTCATGACTGTATTTGAAGCACATGTGTGACTGCATGTATTTGGAATGTCTCACTGTTATTTATCAGGTGACAGAGGCAGCTCTGCCATGTTGTAGCTCAGAGGTGAAGAGGCGAGGTCACAGGTGACTGACTGATGAGTTGGTGCTATAGATTAACGAGAGGAGAAGGCATGTGTTTGGCTCCTTCACATAGTGGACATTGACTTGTTGTGTGGGGCACCAGTAGTCCATGTCTGTTGCTGTAACAGTAGTTCATGTTTAGAATAAAAAATCCCAGCTCACTGATTTGATCGGGGCAATAGTTCCTAAAATGTTCCATAATTTTGCTGAGAGATCTTTTACTTTGTGGTAATCTTAGATGAGAAGTTTTATGGACAAAAACCACCAGGTCATTCAGTGTTCCCTTAGTGCTAATGTATCAGAGATGTTGGTGTAATACAACTGAAGTTAAGTCATTATGCAAATGTACTGTTTATAAGACTGGGGAGACCTGCAGTCAGCTGAGACTGAAGAAGTCACTTGGATGAGTGACGAAATGTTTCTCCCACAAAACGCTACGTCCAGATGAACAGAATCAGCTTTTGGAAAATTAATTACCTGGATGATTGAGAATGCATCAGGACGATATAAATGAAGTAATGGCTTTTATTGTCATGACTGTATTTGAAACTATTTTTATTTTTGTATGATACCTGATTTATATGGAATATGGCTGAAGTAAACTAAAGTCTAAAATACTTAGTCAGTCATTTGTTTAATAGTAATTTAATATTATATAATTCACATATAAAACAATGAATTGTAATTTTAAATGGTTTAAAAACATGTAGAATAGCATATGTAGGCAAGTATATTTCTCTTTTTTTTTTTTATCAAGAAGCAAAGACAAAAACGAAAAACAAAAGACACAGGGCAGGGTTCGGTGGTTGAATCATCCGTCTCCACCAACTCCAAAACCAAATCTACGCCCCTGAACTCTGTGTTAATTTTCCATTGTTGTGGAAGTTCCAGCACAGCCGATCAGAGTCAGTTCACCTGAGTGTATGTTCACCCAGAGTTAAGCATGTGCATGAGTAGAGACAGCAAAACATCAATGGAGCTCTGATAGGACACTTCACCATAGCAACGGGTAAATAAATCATAAGTAAATCCATTGTAAGTTTGTGGACCAGGGAATATAAACATGTCAGTGTGGACCGTGATTTTTTTTTTTTTTTTTAAAGGAGGGAAGAAAAGAGTCATTTAATTCATCTGACACTCAATCATCATCACAGTAAAATTTTATTAAAAGAGGCAAACAGTGTGGTAGAGCAGTATATTGTAGATAACAGGCTTTTGCTATGCTTACTCCCCCCACCCCCCAAAAAGGAAAATAATGATGTTAATTTAACTTCATTGATCTCCACGAGGATATTAGTTATTTTAGTCTCCACAGCATCAGCGAGTTCACACGTGTATGTTCCCTCCTGATCTGAGGATAAGTCCTGCAGTGTGAGGCTGCCTGACTCTGACACATCCTTTACATGCTGCTTCCACTCCTCTGAGACTGTGTACTGACTGTCAGTCTTTGTCAGGATGATCTGACTGTGGTCGAATCTCCAGATGAGGTTTGTTACAGGGGTGTGTGAGGGGGAACAGTGGATTGTTGTTTCAGACTGGCTCCCAGTCACTAATCCTGAAAAAACAGATGCAAACACACACACACACACAAAAAAACATTTTTTATTTGATTCTAATTTTAAATTTTTAGTTTCACCTTTCTAGGGTATAAAAGATGGTGACTTGGCACAATGTGACTCGGGGCAGGGATAGCTCAGTAGGTAGAGTGGTGGCCCCATGATCGGAAGGTCGGGGGTTTGATTCCCCTGAACAGTTACCCTAAGGTACCCCTGAGCAAGGTACCGTCCCTACACACTGCTGCCCACTGCTTCACTGAGTGAATGGGTTAAATGCAGAGAGGAATTTGCCCACGGGGATCAATAAAGTACACTTTCTTTCTTCTTAATTTCTCTGTTCTCTACTCTCTCTAATGACTTATTCTCAGATGTGATTCACCAAACTCTGAAGGAGAGACTAATATTTCCTTTGATTGCAGGTAAAACAAGTGAAATACGATTAAAAAAAAACTGAACAAAATTAGTTCAATGACTTTTCAAACCTAAATGAAGCTTTAAAAAGGTGGAACTCTTTTATTTTCCAAATGAGATGTTAAACTCACCTTGTTGCCTGAAGGTTGCTCTCTTCCTGTTTCTGCGAGTGCTGACTGCACAGCTGTAATTCAGATCCATGTCACTCTTTGGAAGTATCAGAGAACTGCTGATGCTGTAAAGCTGCTGGTCAGTCTGATGGGCTGTTGTGTTGTTGTTGGTGATGCTGGATGAAGGGCTGGTGGACCAGATGAGCTCAGGTTGAGGGTAGATCCCCTCTGAGCTGCAGGTGATCCTTTGTCCTACTTGTTGGAGATTAACTTTACGGACTGGAGCTGAAAAAAAGAACAAAAAACTAAGAATAACAAAAGAAAAGAAAAGAAAAATATATTACTAAAAAAAGTCAGAAAGAGATTTTGTTGTCACAACTTGAAGTTGCCTACTTGTATAAGTAAAGTGTCACGTGACCAAGTGGTCTGTACTGAAATGAACTCAGGCGCAGAAAGTTGGAGTTAGTGAGGTAGTGGAGGTTGCCCTGAAGTGGTAAGTAGTAAGTATAGCAATTCTTACTTGCAGTGGGGGAAAACAGAGCGTTGAGAGGGGGGTGACGAGAATCCATCGGAGCTGAATGGTGTTGAAAGGTTGACCTGAGATCCGGAGTCCTCAGAAGGAGTGTGATGGCAGGAGGGCAGGCAGGTGAGGCACAGAGTGATTTTCAGAATGATTGCTTGGTAGTGATGGGTCCAGCAACACTGACGCTCATGTATCAAGCTGACAAGGCGAAGCCTGTATCGGTGCTCGTGTCGCTTTAAGAAAAAGTCACGTAATAGATACAGCTGCTGTATCGCTCATTGCCAACGCGCCAAACTGTCTTTAAAAGGTACCACATCTGCTTCTGCCAACGGAATGAGTCGCCACCAAAAGATAAAGTTACTCCCGCAACGATAAAAATACATCTCTCTCCATAACAAAATGGAGCCCGAATGAAAAAGAAAAGTTTCTGCTGTGTGCGATCATTTCGACCTGTTAACTGCAAATAAGGTAACTGTTTGTTTTTGTTTCAGTGTAATCTAAACAGCAATGTGACTTGCAGTGCATTTATTTTATTTTATGGAAGTTAAATGTCGCATCTGTTGTGAGGAGCTTTCTTACACAAACAAAAGCACCTCCTCAATGTTTAGGTATCACAGAGCCAAACATGAAAATGAGGAGACAAACACACCAAGAATGATCACTCGTGGGCCTGTATAGACATTGAGCAGCATGTGTTTTATTATTTTGAAATCAAGCATGTAGGAAGACAGTTCTGGACCAGGCAGGCCTGAATTTATTATAAAGGACTGCCAACCCCTTAGTGTTGTGGAGAGTGAGGGGTTCAGAGAGCTGGTTCAGGTCCTTGATCCATCATACGTTTTGCCAACCAGAAAGGTTTATATAGACAATGTCTCATCAGGTAGCTGATGTTAAGTCCTGCATACTGATTTAATTTAGTTTCATCTTCAGACCATCAAGGTATTGATAGTCAAAAAACATGCGGAGGAACTCAAACGAGTGAAAATGGAGTGGTCTGCAGTAATTGCCCCCACAACATCTGAGCCACAGCCTGGACCTTCATCAGAGCAGTCCCCTGTTCCAGGTAAGTTCAGTATTATCAGCTTATCCGTACATTTATTTTGATGCTCATGTGTACTAATTTGGAGTAGATGACAAAAACTAAAACAGCCATGCATTTTTTATTCTTTCAGAAAACCTGTGGCAGACAAACCAACAATGTAACAGTGGACTCCATCATTGAGGTCCAGCACTACTTTGTGGAGGGAAACATTCCAACATCAGAGGATCCTTTAACGTACTGAGGGAATAGGTAGACATCTTATCTGAACTTTTTCCACCTGGCTTTACAGTTTTTGTGTACCCCAGCTTCATCTGTGCCCTGTGAGTGTGTGTTTTCCAACGCTGGGGAAATGGTGTCAAATAAACGCAAGAGAAAACATTGGATAAAGTTATTTTTCTGAATAAAAATTCATAATAAACTCTGAGTCAATTACATTTAAATGGGTAATATTACATTCACAATACTTTTATTTTAATTTTCACTTAATCTCTTTCACACTATATTTTAAATGTCTACAATATTTGAAATGTAAAAGGTATAAAATGATTGCATGCAAAGTACAATACCTTACAGTGTACAAGTATAACTAGGTCATTGAATCAGTGTCTGTTGTGAGTCTCAAGTCAGTTGCCTGCAATGATATTTAAGGTCCAGCAGGTGTCAGTATGGAGCAAAACAGCAACACTGTGTCGACACAGTATCGATACAGTTTGGGGAATGTGCTGAAACGCTTCACGAGGCCTCATCTATCCATCACTATTGCTTGGTATCCTGAATCTGAAGGTAGAGCATGAACCAAGGATTTGTGCCAAGATTAATCCAGAAACTGCAGCACAAGAAAGTTTCGGTAACCAGGTAAATCACAGTGAGAACTTGAAACATGAACACCAGTTACCAACATGGCCCATGCAGTAAATCTTATTGATTTACTGCAAAAGGACTCAAGAAGTGAAAGTTATCAGGCCTTATTCCAGTTTTTAAAATAGAGTAAATTGTTTGGAAGAATTTGAGGGTCGATGTTCCAGTTTACACTCCACACCAGTTGGTGGCGGTAATTCACCATTTTGTTGTTTGACAACAACAAATACAATTTCTAGGAAAAGGAAGAAGAAGGATGGGCGAAACAAATCGAGGATGATCCACGAGAGGAGGGCCGTTTATCAATGCCCAAGTACGCGAGCACGGACTCATGATTTGTACAGTCGGAACACCAGCGTACGTGATGATGTCACAGGTCCGGAGTTTTTACTGCCATCCCCTCTTAATGTAACTGTGAGTAACATGTTATGAAGCTTAACTTTAATCACAGCCAAACCGGTTTACTCAGGAACAAATAAAACACCGAAATAAACCAAACATTAACATTTAGAAGTGATCTAAGTGACTTATATATCATTTTTAACCGCACTAGTGAAACCTCTATTAATAAAAATAGTGTACGTGTACATACCTTAATAAAAACAAGCAGGTGAGATGTTAGAACGCTTTTATTTCTATTCCAGTGGACAGTCAATACTATAGACAGCTGCTGGAGTTTCTTTAACCTGAGTAGTGACAAGTCCGCGAGCGGGGGGGTGAAAACGATGTGCCGGGAGTCCGCTGTTGAGTTTTGGACGAAATGCATTCTGGGACATATAGCTGTCCCAAGTCCACACTGATGCATGCTCGATAAAACCCCACAAGAGCAGATAAAACGGGCGGATCGAGAACACATCCGGGACTTTTTCGCGTTCTCGGCTTGATGCGTACTTCGAATAGGAACAGTACTTGGTCTCCGACTGATGACGTATCACGAGTACACGAGAACGCAAGTACGCACAAGTACGCATATTGATAAACGCCCGAGGTGTTTGTACAGAGAGCTGTTTCTTCATCCAAAGAGACTAAAGTAGTACCAGTTTGGATCGATATCTGCATCGATCTGCCCACCCTTGTCTCCTGGATCGTAGCTGAGATCAGCGTGAACCACGTGGGTCTCTGCTCCCTGATCTGTTTCCTGTGTTTGGAAAGAGTTCCAGCTTCATCACGGAGTTTCTCTCGGTTTGTGGGCTCATCTAAAGGTAAGCACCGAGCTAACTTTACTGTGAGTTCAGTTCATGTTGAGTTTAGCTCCTGAATGAGGTCTTCTGCTGCTCTCCTCGGTGTCTGTTCACAGTTTATTGTGAACACGTTGAGAGAAGAGTGAGAGAGTGTTTGGAGAAAAACACCAACTAATCATTAGCTCAGCATGCTGGGAGAAGTTGAGCGTTTGCTGACAGAAAGTTGGAGCAGAAAAGTCTTTTCATTGTCCCTGCAGCTGTTTTTCTGCCTGCACCAAACCTCTACAGCCTCATTTCTATTTGAAGTGATAACAGGAAATGGATGAGAGCGATCTGCTGCAGTATCAGGGTCACAATAAACTTTGTGCAGCTGCTGTGGATGAACACATGAGAGGAAGTGAACTCCTACAAAGTCTCATTTTAATGAGTCTGGCTGCTGTAAAGTGATGCACAGGAAGATGTTAAGAAAAACTAATGAAACAGAGATGAAAGTAAACAGTGTTCATATTTGAAAGCACAGAGAATAAAAATATATTGTGCTGGTTAATGTGCAGGAGAGTGTGAAGAATGTAATAATGTCTTCCTGTGTCAAACACAGCTGCAGTCAAAGCAGGAAGGAAAGCACTGAAACCACTGATCAAGGCTCATTAATTAAAGACTGCTGATCAATGGCCATGAGTACCATTCACAGAGAGTTGGGGAGTTAAGTGGTGCTCGTTTCAGTCATTATGCAAATGAACTGTTGAAGATTGGGGAAAGCTGCAGTCAGCTGATACTGAAGAAGTCACTTGGATGAGTGATGAAATGTTTCTCCTACTGCAAAAGCTACGTCCAGATGAAAAGAATCAAACTTTTAGGAATGGTGGAGGTGGTGGGACTGGGGGGCTGAAGGAGTTGAAAGTGTGGGGTGGGGGAGTAACAGGTCTGTCCCTGTTTGTGGAAACCACAGGAGGAGCTGTTCAGGCTGTTGGCTGGGTGTGAATTGTTGATGGAGTCTTTAAACTTGTAGTTGCTGTTTTCCAGACTGAAGCAGCGTCGTTAGCTGAAAACTGGTTTTAGAGCTTCATTCAGGACACCTTCTCAGGCTCTTACAGCCTTACCTGTATCATAACAAAGTGTATAAACCCCAATCCACCTTTAACATGGTCCTTCTCCCAAACCTTCAAACATGACTTTCTGGCCCTGTCATAGTAAAGGGCTGCTTAGAATATTAGAGCCAATGTCACAAAGTTCCTCCTGAAGTATAAGTGAGTGAGAGAGTTCCCTCACTTTGCAGCACAACACGTCTCACAAGATTTCTACAAGCAATCAGAGTGAAATTTGTACTTTGTGTTGTCAGATGAACATATGAGACACTTTGACTCTTCAGTGCAGTGTGGAGCCTAACAAAGATCTGTTTTGTGTCCCAGCTGATCAGCAGGAGGAGAAGAGTCTGACGGAGCAGCAGAGGAACATTTTCAGCCATCTGGACTCAGCTGAGTCACTACAGAGGAAACAATGAGCTCAACACAGAAGGTGAGGAAAATATCACAGTTTCACCAAATAATCAGTCACGTCTAAAACTCTCATACTCCCAACCTGTTATATGACTGTGTTGTATATTATAATGTAGTATGTATTTTAAAATTGTGTTTACAAACATTAAGAAGTCACAAGCAATTATTATTATTATTAGTAGTAGTAGTAGTGTTATTAATTTAATTTTCAATTCAATTCAGTGTTATTTATACAGCACCAAATCACAACAATAGTCACCTCAAGGTGCTTCATATTGTAGCGGGTCAGGGCTGTTCTGGGGTTTTTGTTATTATAGTTCTGTTTACTGTTGTCATGGTGATGAGTGACGCGCTCTCTCGGTGACTGTTTTCCGGTGAGGGAGCGTCTTTTTTTGTTGTTTATGTGTGGTTGCCGCGCTGAGGGAGGTAGCGGCAGTGTTCTGGGCCGGTTGTAAATAAACGGGTGCTCCCAAAGAAACCTTTGTCTCCTCCGTGTCTGAGCTCGCCACATTGGTGTCAGAAGTGGGATGGCAGCTCGAGGTTCTGCGTGGATTTTCGCCGCCTCAATGCAGTCACCAAGAACGACTCGTACCCACTTCCACGTATCGACGAGGCCCTGGATTACGTTACCGGCTCCAGCTGGTTCAGCTCCCTCGACCTACGCAGCGGCTACTGGCAGGTGGAGCTAGCCCCCGAAGCAAGGCCTAAGACTGCATTCACCATTGGACAGGGGCTGTGGCAGTTCAGGGTCATGCCATTTGGGCTCTGCAATGCGCCAGCGACGTTTGAGAGGCTGATGGAGAGGGTGCTCGTGAACATCCCTCGTAGCCGCTGTGTTGTGTACCTGGATGACCTGTTGGTGCACGGTGGCGACTTCGACAGTGCACTGTCTCACCTGAGCGAGGTCTTCAGCGCCATCTGTCAAGCTGGGCTGCGGCTCAACCCTGCGAAGTGCCGGCTGTTGGCGAGAGAGACTACGTTCTTGGGCCATGTGATCAGCGCTCAAGGTATCGCCACCGATTCCGCAAAGGTGGCTGCGGTCCGGGACTGGCCGACTCCCTCGAACGTCAAAGAACTGCGGAGCTTCCTGGGCCTAGCCTCTTACTACCGTTGGTTCATCAAGGGGTTCGCGACGATGACCAGCCCCCTCCACCGCCTGACTGACAAGGGCCAGCCGTTTGGCTGGGGTGATGCCTGCGCTGCGGCTTTTGCACAGCTGAAGGAGGCCCTCACCAGAGCCCCAGTTCTGGCCTACCCCAACGCCCGGCAACCTTTCATTGTGGACACTGACGCTAGCAATGTAGGAGTCGGAGTGGTCCTCTTCCAGCAGGGCGAGGCCGGAGAACGAGTGGTGGCATACTTCAGCCGTGCTCTGGGGCAAGCCGAGAGGAACTACTGTGTGACCCGGCGGGAGCTGCTGGCCGTAGTGCTAGCGGTGCGGCACTTCCGGCCATACCTGCACGGCTGCCGGTTCCTCCTGCGCACCGACCATGCATCTCTGACCTGGCTCCTGAACTTCAAACACCCAGAAGGTCAGGTGGCCCGCTGGCTGGAGGTCCTTCAGGGCTACGACTTCGAGATCCAGCATCGGGCCGGTCGGCAGCATGGCAACGCTGATGCCCTCTCCAGACGGCCCAGCATGGCCGTCGAGTGCCGCTACTGTCTGCGACAGGAGGAGCGGGCCCAGGAGGCGCTGGGGGTGGCTACTGCTCAGGCCACAGCCAGCGGAGGGGGGTGGCTCCCATTGACAACGCAGCAGCTGAAGCGGGAGCAGGAGGCCGACGTGACGTTGGTTCAGTTGGGGGCCTGCCTGGAGGCGGCGCAACGCCCAGACTGGACGGGGGTGTCGGGTCAGGAGCCTGAGGTGAAGGCCTACTACTCCCAGCACAACAACCTGGAGACCCACGACGGCCTCCTGTACCGGAGATGGTGGGCCCCCGGTCAGGGCAGAGATCTCCTGCAGTTGTTGGTGCCTCGGTCGCTGTGGTCGCAGGTGCTTGAGCTTGTCCACGGCTTGGTGGGGGCAGGCCACTATGGGACCGCCAAAACTCTCCACCGCCTCAGGGGACGGTTCTACTGGCCTGGCTGTCGACGGGATGTGGAACTTCACGTGCACTGCTGCGACACCTGCACGGCGCAGAAGGGCCCCACTCAATGCTCCACTGCCCCCCTTCAGCAGTACTTGGTGGGGGCCCTGATGGAGCGAGTGGGAGTGGACGTCCTAGGGCCTTTCCCCGTTACGGAGTCAGGGAACCGGTACGTGCTGGTGGCGATGGACTATTTCACAAATAGGCTGGAGGCCTACGCGGTGCAGGACCAGAGTGCGACGACGACGGCAGAGAGGCTGGTGGAGGAGATGTTCGCCCGTTTTGGGGTCCCGGCTGAGCTCCACAGTGACCAGGGGCGCAACTTCGAATCGAAGGTCTTCGGGGAGATTTGCCGGCGGCTGGGGGTGGAGAAGACAAGAACCACACCGCTCCACCCGCAAAGTGACGGCTTGGTTGAGCGTTTTAACCGCACACTGGCTACCCAGCTCACCATACTCACCAGCCGCCACCAGCGGGATTGGGACCAACATCTGCCCCTGGTCCTTTGGTCGTATCGGACTGCGGTTCAGGAGTCCAGCCAGTGCACGGCTGCCGCTTTGATGTTTGGGCGGGAGCTCCGGACGCCTGTGGATCTGGTGTTTGGGTCCCCCCCTGAGCCGGAGATTGACGGTGGGCCAGAGATGGACTACTACAGGAGGCTGAGGGAGCGGCTGCAGGTGGTTCACGACTACACCCGCCAGGCCCAGGCCAGCGCCGGAGTACGGCAGAAAAGAGCCTACGACATCAAGTGCCAGGGGGAGGCTTTTGTGCCTGGCGACAAGGTTTGGGTGTACTGCCCGGTTCGCAAGAGAGGAGTGTCCCCCAAACTGTGCAGTTACTGGCAAGGGCCGGCGGAGGTCGTGGAGCGGCTAACGGAAGTGGTGTACCGTATCCGCATGCCAGGCCCGGGACGCATGGTGGTGTTGCACCTAGGGATGGGTATCGAAAACCGGTTCCCACTGTTTCAATTCCTTGGAATCGTTTGCCATTTTTGCAAACGATTCCCTTATCGATTCCAGTCGCCCCGAATGACGTCACTACGTTGCGGAGCGTCGGAGCGTACCCGGCAGGAAACACGGCGCCTAAGCGGCTCAAACGCTTAAAAGTTTGTTTATACTTTACGAGAACGGATTGTCATCCGTTCAGGGCAACTTGCAATACTTGCAAAGTAGATATTTCATTAAGGGAGGAAACACTACGAATATGCAAAAGCATTTGCTCACAAAACACGCGATGAACTTAAATGAATGTCTTTAATTCCGCTCTGGACTCGTGAATCTCAACCCAGCAGCAGCAGCGGTAACGTTTGCACGTCATCTCCCGTTAATACGGCAGGTAAATAATCAACTAACAGTGCATATTATGTTAGCGCGATCTGCTTTATTACAAAACCTGCCATTGTGCATTTAGGTGACCATGATGAGACAGACAGACAGAGTCTAGCTGGTGCTTGCTGGCAGTTGTCGCTGCAGTCTACCGGTAGCGTCTCTTTTCAGGCCCGCATGTCACCGAGCAGTGACTAGTTTGTGGTCAAAACCTTGCAGCCATTTGCCACAGCAGATGGTAAGTGAATGTGTTTAATTGTAGGCAGGGACATTACTGGATATTCATGTGTAATTGCTACAGAATAATTTATGTTATACTTTGTTATTGCTACAGAAGAATATTTATTTTATTATTTTACGTTTACAATTTTCCCCGGGGACCCTGTGACACCCCATTGAAGAGCTGTAGGCTGTGGATCTCTTAAGATCTCACTGTTGGGTTTGTAAGGCCATGTTACTCCTAAATTTCTATCTTGTTGAAAGAGAAGATATAAAACAGTTCTAAGCTAATCGACCTTAGTGTTCTCCTTTTTAAAAACAAGAATCGATAAGAGAATCGATAAAGAATCGAATCCTTAAACAGAATCGAAAATGGAATCGGAATCGTTAAAATCTTATCAATACCCATCCCTAGTTGCACCGGGACAGGCTTTCACCGTATCGACCGCTCGCTCTGGCAGATGCCGGGGCAGGGGATGCTGGTGACACCCCAGGTTCTGATCCGAGTGACTTTTCCCTCGCCGGTCAAGACCGGCCGGTGCGCCAGAAGAAGGCACCTGGACACGTACAGGACTTTGTGTGGGGTAATGGGGCTGTCGGGGACGACTGACCCCTTAGGTGGGGGCTATGTAGCGGGTCAGGGCTGTTCTGGGGTTTTTGTTATTATAGTTCTGTTTACTGTTGTCATGGTGATGAGTGACGCGCTCTCTCGGCGACTGTTTTCCGATGAGAGAGCGCCTTTTTTTGTTGTTTATGTGTGGTTGCCGCGCTGAGGAGGGAGGTAGCGGCAGTGTTCTGGGCCGGTTGTAAATAAACGGGTGCTCCCAAAGAAACCTTTGTCTCCTCCGTGACTGAGCTCGCCACAATATTGTAATGTGGATCCTACAATAATACATACAGAAAAAACCCAACAATCATATGACCCCCTTTGAGCAAGCACTTTGGCGACAGTGGGAAGGAAAAACTCCCATTTAACAGGAAGAAACCTCCAGCAGAACCAGGCTCACAGAGGGGCGGGGCCATCTGCAGAGAGCGGTTGGGGTGAAAAAAGGAAGACAGGATAAAATACCTGCTGTGGAAGTACATTATTATTATTATTGTTATTTTTATTAGTAGTAGTAGTAGTAGTAGTAGTATTAATAATAATAACAATATTATTAATAATAATAATAATAATATTGGTATGATTGTTGTTCAAATAGACTCAATATTGGTCCATCACCCCAAAAAATATACGTCCAAAGCACCACAACGGTAGCCCGATATCAGGCAGTAAACACATTAAGAGTGTATATTTTCCGTTTTTTTAGAATTTTTTTAAAAAATTTTTTGCTCATACAAATTGAAATGCGATTTAATATAGATCGAAAATGAAAGACATTTAATCGCCATTAATCAAAAATTAATCCAATGTTTTCTGCAGTGAAACGTTTGAACAGTCATGAATTTTTTTTTAGCACCAGGTTGGATGTAATGTGTTAGAACTACCAGCAGGTGGGGACAAGAGACCTTTAAGGTGTTTGGTGCCACACTCCACCTTCAGGTTTAAAACTAGTGTTAATGGAGGGAGTTTGAAGGTTCAGTTTGTTCCACGACTGCATTTCACTCACTGCCTCTGTTTGTATCTCTGTCACTGCAGGACCAACATGGAGCGAGAAGTCAGCGCTCTCAGGAGGCCGACAAACCTCACAGAAGAAGGAGAGAGAAAACATACACCTGTGACGAGTGTGGGAAGGATTTTACTGGGAAGGCTTCACTAAAACAGCATCAGGTCATCCACACTGGAGAGAGACCGTTCAGCTGTGACTTGTGTGGAAAGACTTTTTCCTTGAAGGGTTCCCTAAAAACACACCAACTCATCCACAGTGGAGTTAAAGCGTTCAGCTGTGATCAGTGTGGCAGAGCTTTTACTCAAAGTAGCTACTTACAGAAGCATCTAGTTACCCACTCTGGAATTAAGGCATACAGCTGTGACGAGTGTGGAAAAACTTTCAGCCGGATAGAGAGCCGAAATACACACCTACGCATTCACACCGGACATGATGTGTACTGCTGTGATCAGTGTGGCAAACAGTGTACAACCAACAGGCATTTACAATGCCACATGTTGACCCACACTGAGGAACGACCTTATAAATGTGACCTGTGTGAGAAGACTTTTAAATCTCCACGTTACCTGAGACAACACCAACAGATCCACACCAGAAAGAGACTCTACAAGTGCAGTTACTGTGAAGTATGTATTTTTATTTTTATCTGTGTTAACTGAAACAGTAAAATGTAATTGGACGTCTGCAGAGATGCTCTTTATTTCAGGAGACGTTCAGGATAAAAATGTTGAACGACTGACTTACACTGTCTTTGTGTCTTTGTTTAGAAGCAGAGCGACACAGATGGATCCAGTTCTCAACCCTGTCATCACTGTGGTGGTGGGAAAGACTTTCGTTGTGACCTCTGTGGAAAAACTTTCAGTTGGCAAGTTGCCCTAAAAAAACATAAACGTAGACACACTGGAGACAAAGTGAAATACTGCAAAGAATGTGGGAGAAGCTTCCCCACATCAGCTGAGTTAAAACGACATGAACTGATTCACAGTGGGGTTAAAAAGCACCTCTGTGATCAGTGTGGGTCATCCTTCACCACTGCAGGTCAGCTTAAATTACACAAACGAGTCCACACAGGAGAGAAACCATACAAGTGCAGAAACTGTGACAAAAGCTTCTCACAATCAGGTAATCGTAACAATCATGAACGTGCACACATGGAAGGAAACTACAGCTGTGACCAGTGTGATAAGAGCTTCAGGAATCTCAGTTCATACTCCAAACACAAACGATCCCACGTTACTAATGAACTGTTTCACTGTTACCAATGTGCCAAAACATTTACTAAATTATCTGCTCTGTGCAAACATCAGCGTGATCACTCAGGGCTGAAATCACTCCCATCACTGGATCACAGTGAATCTGAAGAGACAGAAAGATCCTCTCAGTGTCAGACTTAAAACCCTTGAGATCAGGCTCCACAGAGTTCAGATGGAATCTCCTGTAAAGATCTGATGAAAATGTTCCACTAGATGGATGTATAATCTCTTTTTCTGACGGTTGCTCTCTTCCTGTTTCTGCCAGTGCTGACTGCACAGATGTAATTCAGATCCATGTCACTGTTTGGAAGCATCAGAGAACTGCTGATGCTGTAAAGCTGCTGGTCAGTCTGATGGGCTGTTGTGTTGTTGTTGGTGATGCTGGATGAAGGGCTGGTGGACCAGGTGAGCTCAGGTTGAGGGTAGATCCCCTCTGAGCTGCAGGTGATCCTTTGTCCTACTTGTTGGAGATTAACTTTACGGACTGGAGCTGAAAAAAAGAACAAAAAACTAAGAATAACAAAAGAAAAGAATATTTCTAAAGAAGTCAGAAAGAGATTCTGTTGTCACAATTTTCCTTTTCTGTTTATTTCATGTTAACATGATTTAATTGAACAAAAATCATGTAAACATGAATCTCAGACCACAGTAAAATATAACATTTGTCTTAGTGTTTTGACACAGCATTTCTAAATACAGATAATGATTAATGATGTAACATGTCATGTATTCTTTATGTATTTGAAGTGTGATAAAATGACTCTGGATCAGTCCTGGTGTCACAGACAGGCCTCGGGCTTCAAACCTCAGAAAGTCCTTTTGGCTCTCAGCTGAATTCCTCTGACACACTTTAACAACTATAAGTCAAAGGTCAGAGGTCATATGATTTGGTAATGACAATGCTGAATAACCACATCACTGATTAGGTATTGTAGTAACAACTCAGACTGTTATAATTATTTAGTTAATAATACGAGTTCATGATGTTGTTTCAGGTTGTTTGTGGTTCAATTTCTTGCGTCGGTTGTAAATGTGGCAGCTTTAGTCTTTCCTGTCTTTTTAAAAAGAGTTTTGTTACCGTCCACATTCAGGATGATGAACATTTCACTGATGGTGCTGGTGTGGCACTGGTATCTCCCCTCATCCTGAATGTTCACCTCTGTCAGCTGGAGTGAGGCGTTTCCTCTGGAGACCTGATCCTTGGAAAGTGAAGTTTTACTTCTGACTGAATATATGATCGAGCAGTTATATAAACATGAATCTGTCCACGGAGCTCCTCCTTGCCTGCTCTGCATCCGTGTTCAGCAGCCTTTCATCTGTTTCTCAGGTTTTGTATATTAAATAGTACCTGCTTCTGGGGTTCGACATGTTTCAGTTGTCTTATTTTACGTATATAATTAAGATGTTGTGAATAAGTATTTCAGTTGTATCCCGTAGTTGTTTGCTTGACATCGAGCTTTATCCAAGGAAAAACAAAAACACCGTCTTTCCTCCAAAATCACACTTGGATTACAGCTGGACTGATTTACCAGGTGGTGATACAAAAAATAAAAAGTCTAAGCTATTTAAATCTATAGAACATAATCAACAACAGAGACCAGACCTGACAGTGTGAAACATACTGTATTTGGCAAAATATATATACAACAAAATATAATAAAAATAATTATAAACAAAAATATTTTTGAATAAGTGTTTTCATTAAGTGCTAGATAATAAACTCAAAAAGCTGCACTGTACCATAACAGCCAAGGAGCAACAAAGTCAGTGTCCACGTCTACCTCACATTAAACAGACATATTTCATATGAAATGACTGAAATGTAAAACAGAAAGCTGACTAAAATATTTTAATTCTCTTGAAAACGTCATGAATGGTTTTCATGGGTACCCCCTTTAATGAGCTGATGGGGGCACCCAGTGTATTTATAACTGAAGCAGAGTCTCTCCGAGTGAACGTCCAGATGTGATCAATAGTGAGTCAGGATGTGATTCCTTCAAGAGTCGTGGTGAGAATTACATAAATATTGGAAATTGGACAAGTTGGTGCTTAAGTTTTTATAATAGCAATTTGCATGCACTCCAGAATGTTATGAAGAGTGATCAGATGAATTGCATCGTCCTTCTTTGCCATGAAAATGAACTTAATCCCCCCCCAAAAACCCTTACCACTGCATTTCATTGCTGTCATTAAAGGACCTGCTGAGACCATTTCAGTAATCGTCTTCTTAACTCAGCACAAGGCTGGAGATCATCATGTCAGGCTGATTGTGTTAGAATGGCAGACCTGACATGTTAAATGGAGGGTGATGCTTGAAATCATTGTTCTTCCATTGTTAACCTGCAAAGCAACGCGTGCAGCCATCATTGCGTTGCATAAAAATGGCTTCACAGGCAAGAATATTGTGGCTACTAAGATTGCACCTAAATCAACAATTTATAGGATCATCAAGAACTTCAAGGAAAGACATTCAATTCTTGATAAGAAGGCTTCAGGGCATCCAAGAAAGTCCAGCGAGCGCCAGGATCGTCTCCTAAAGACGATTCAGCTGCGTGATCAGAGTGTCACCAGTGCGGAGCGTGCTCAGGAGTAGCAGCAGGCGGGTGTGAGCGCATCTGCATGCACAGTGAGGTGAAGACTTTTGGAAGATGGCCTGGTGTCAAGAAGGGCAGCAAAGAAGCCCCTTCTCTCCAAAAAAACCATCAGGGGCAGATTGATCTTCCACAGAAAGTATGGTGAATGGACTGCTGAGGACTGGGGCAAAGTCATATTCTCAGATGAAGCCTGTTTCTGATTGTTTGGGGCATCTGGAAAAAGGCTTGTCCGGAGAAGAAAAGGTGAGCGCTACCATCAGTCCTGTGTCATGCCAACAGTAAAGCATCCTGAGACCATTCATGTGTGGGGTTGCTTCTCATCCAAGGGAGTGGGCTCACTCACAATTTTGCCCAAAAACAACAGCCATGAATAAAGAATGGTACCAAAACAGCCTCCAACAGCAACTTCTTCCAACAATCCAACAACAGTTTGGTGAAGAACAATGCATTTTCCAGCACGATGGAGCACCGTGCCATAAGGCAAAAGTGATGACTAAGTGGCTCGGAGACCAAAACGTTGAAATTCTGGGTCCGTGGCCTGGAATCTTAATCCCATTGATAATTTGTGGTCAATCCTCAAGAGGCGGGTGGACAATCAAAACCCCACTAATTCTGACAAACTCTAAGAAGTGATTATGACAGATTGGGCTGCTATCAGTCAGGATTTGACCCAGAAGGTGATTGAGAGCATGCCCTGTTGAATTGCAGAGGTCCTGAAAAAGTAGGGCCAACACTGCAAATACTGACTCTTTGCATAAATGTCATGTAATTGTCGATAAAAGCCTTTGAAACATATGAAGTGCTTGTAATTATATTTCAGTTCATCACAGAAACAACTGACAACAAAGATCTAAAAGCAGTTTAGCAGCAAACTTTTTAAAAACTAATATTTGTGTCATTCTCAAAACTTTTGGCCACGACTGTACTGGTCACTTACAAAGCAGCTGCCTCTGTTCCAGTTCATCTATCCCTGCTTTTGTCTTTACTGTTTAAATCCAGAGTAGTAACCAGAGTCTGATACATAAAACCATCCATGCAAAGTGCTCAAACTGTGGTACCATTCACACTGAAATCACGAGTTAGCCAGATGACTTCAAAAAACAGATCTAAAGCAGGTTTTCCATCTATGAAAGTTCCTGTTGAGTTTACATGAGAGACAAAATTATTTCAGCTCCTAATTTGATTCCAGGAACAATGTGAGCATTCAAAGTTGGCATTGAAAATGTTTTTAAAATATTTAAAAAATCTAAAGTAAACTGTACTCATTAAACTGAACATATTAATACTGCTTTGAGATTTACATGGAAAAAATAATTACAGATGATAAAAATATTTCAACACCAACGTAAAAATGTCAATATAAAGTTGATATTTCATGTAAAACTGCAAATTTTTGTGCAGAGTTAGTGAAAGTCTGCTTTAGAATGAGATTTTGTTCACATTTATTTTTTTATTGCCAGGCTTGACTGTTGTAATTCATTTATAATCAGGTTGTTCTAAAAACTGCCAAATAAACATCCAGTTAATCCAAGAAGTTTGAGATTAAAAATATTGGGTGATATGTAAGAACCAGCAGGGAAAATCTGAGAATATAATCAGAAACAATTACAGTATTCAAACTTATCCTAGAAATTGTTCAACACATTTTTCACATGCAACACCTTGAATAATCAGGCCCCATCACATCTTAATAACCGTATAGTACCGTATGATCCCAACAGAGCACGTCGCTGTCAGACTGCAGTCGTACTGGTGATTCCCAGTCTTTAAAACTAGAATGGGAGGCAGAGCCTTCAGCTTTCAGAATCCTCTCCTGTGGAACCAGCTCCCAGTTTGAATTCAGCAGACAGACTCTTCTTTCTGTTTCCTTCCCAGCATCAAAGTCCTCACTCGTCTGCTTGTTGAGGTTTTACACTAATACTGCAGTTTGGACAAAAGTCGCAGCATCTGTGGGACACTTTTAGTGTAAAAACTGATAAAACATTATTTTACCTTCATGTGACCCTGAGACTCCTTTGTAAATATTGTTTGGTGTCACATGGCATTTCTTTCCTCACAGGAAAACTGGCTTCAGTGATTCATGAAAAGCAGCATTTCTGTTAAATGACAATAAAAACAATCACATACTGTGTATTCATCATGAAGCACAACTTCTACAGATTTAAATAAGCTGCAGTGATTCCAGCTGTTTGATTTTCTATGATATCATATCAGATATGCATAGTGGTGAAATAATTTCAATCCTGAATTCAAATGAATTAGTAATAATCTATTAATTATTCATTAAAGCATATCAAAAAACTAGAAACTAGACTGAATGTAGAGAACCGTTTGGACCTTTAGATTTCACACTGTTCACAGAGAGCTGCTCTGTGTTTTAAGACATAAGATTTAATCATGTTCTGGTTTCACTCTTCAAAGTTTTCTCACATTTTCTTTGTAACCTGACGAATGTTTTACAAACCATGAAAATCATCAATAAAACAACAAACACAATATTAAGATGGAATTAAATACTGTGTGTAAAATGTCTTTTTACCTGATTATTCCACAGTACCAGGAGAGTTACTAATAAGGCTAAAACTACAATGACTACAATGACCCCTCCTACGATTGCTCCAACATTGGATGAATTCCCTGAATCTGATTATTTGCACAGGAGTCTCCACTATCAGCAATACCTGGTGTGAATGCGTGTGAGTGAATGTATGTAAATGGACGGTGACTGGACAGACGAGGTCATTTTGAGTTTGTGACACATAAGATGTGTCAAAAGGGGGATTTAAGGTTTAATTTGAAATGGGTTTTAGGATCATTTTTTGACTTTTGGGGTTTTTGATAATTGAGATATGGTAAAACTGAGGCAGAAATTGTTATTTTCATGTTTAAGTTAAAGGATTAAAATGAACTGAATCCTGTGTAGAAGATAAAATGCCGGTGTTCATAAGAAGCTGTACACCAAACTTAAAGGGAAACTGCGGGACACTTTGAATAAAAGATATGCTTTGGGGAAAACTAGCGAAGATTTTAGGAGTAGAAAATGTTTTATTTCTTTTTGATTTCTAGAATAAGTGGTTATAATGCAGGCTTACACATACAGATATTACAAAGATTTAATTCTAGGGTAGAGGTGAAACACAGTTTGCTTTGTCTTTGTGTAGGAACTGGTGACGCAGAAGCTGTAAAGATAGACATGCCATGAATAAGTTGATAGGAAACATGTCGAGACAGCCATATAGGGCAAAGGTGGTAGAGCTTGTAATTGTATGAGAGCTTCTTAAGAGGGTGTTAAAAGTGTCGCTTACCCAAATGAATAACATTGAAGATTATATACGTAGAAGTGATTTTTTTATACACATTGCGATTGTGCTTATTCAGAGTTGTTGCTTGGTCGGAGGAGACACTATGGTGTGAAGACGTGTTTCCCGGGGCTCCGCAAAGCAGTGACAAAAATATTCTTTTAAGACGCATCCGCACTTTCTATATCAGCCCTGTGGGCTCTAAATAACCCTTTAGCCGCCGGTACCCGCTTGTTTATTTATTTTCACTTTTTCATTCTCTGAGGTCGGGAAACCTACTTTGGACAACTTCTGGGAAAGGCCGCAGGAGTTTCCTTCCTGGTTGGCTGTGGCGACCGTAGCGGCTGCGTCCGGACAATCAAGTTCTCCTACTAAAAGTCCCACCATTTGCCCTTTATTCTCTTTTTTGTATAATGGCAGATAAGAGGGAGCAACGTCGAAAACGGGGTCAGGCCGGCGCGGGTGGTTCACAGAGCCCGGAGCTGGGTCGCGAATCTCAGCGTGACGTGGCTATCATGGAGAGCAGCTACGAGCAGGGTGCGGGCGCACCGCTCGGCGAAGTCACATTTACCAGAGCATTGAAGGCTCTGAAACGGCACATCTGCGACAAGCTTGAATGCAAGATCGATACGGTGACCCATACACTGCGGTCAGAAATATCATCTGTGAAGGCTGAGTTTAAAGCTGCTATAACCATCCTACAGGCCACCGTTAATGCTCAAGGGACCACCATTAAAGATTTGGAGCTTTCAGCTACAACCTGCAGTGACGACCTGACTTCTCTTCAATCTGCTATAAGTGTTCTAACGGAGGAGGTCAGACAACTGCAAGCTAAATGTGAGGATCTAGAAGGAAGATCAAGGCGCAATAATATTCGCCTTACTGGCATCCCCGAGGGTTTAGAGACTTCTAACCCTAGGGAGTTTATTTCCCATCTCCTGCAAGATCTTCTGAAACTGAATGAAGCACCTCTGTTAGATCGGGTTCACAGGTCCCTTGGACCAAAGCCCAGAGAGGGAGCGCCTCCTCGTCCAATCCTCATTAGAGTCCACCACTTCCATGTTAAGGAACAGTTGCTACGTCTTGCAGGGGCAAACTCTCCTCTACTTTACCAGGGCAGAAGGATCTCCATCTTTCCAGACTTCACACCTGCAGTGGCTAAAAAACGTTCACAGTTTACTGGTGTCAAGCGCCTTCTGCACTCTTGTCCTGGGATTAAGTTCGGCCTGTTCTATCCTGCGGAACTGAGGGTGACACTTCCAGATGGAGCTGTACGTAAGTTTACTGATCCTGTGTCTGCCACGGACTTTGCCAATAAGATCCTGGGGGGCTCTGCCTCTCAAGACACATAAGTGTCTTAGTGCATTGGGCTGATATATCCATCTTGGTTAATTGCTGTAAAATATTCTATTCTATTTTTTTTCTCTCTCTCTCTCTCTTTCTTCACTGTTTTCTTATTTTTTATTGTATCTTATTGTATCTTTTTTAAGTAACATACTTATGTTTATTAGAGGTGAGCTGGATTTATAGGATGTCTCGTTCTAATATATTTTCATACAATCCTTGCTTTTGTCTCTGCCTTGTATTGCAAGGAGCTTGAACTCAACTGGGACTTCAAATGGTTGGGAGGAAGTGCTCAGGGGTGTGTTTGGTGGGGGGTGCGCGCATCTTGTTAGGGAAGATGCTTCAGCATTTAGGGGGAAGTTTGGGTGTTTTTTGTTTTTTATGTTGTACTGTTCTGTACACTGACTTTGTTTTTTCTGTGTTTTTCATCGGTCAGCTTTGTTTTTTTTCAATCTATGTTCTAACATGGTATCGCAATTAAATATTAATAATCAACAAGCAGGTCACTCGTTAAAGTTCTGTAGCTGGAATTGTAAAGGTCTGAACCAACCTATTAAAAGGAGCAAGGTCCTCCACCATTTGCAATTTTTGGGCGCCCAGGTTGTGTTTTTACAAGAAACACACCTAAAAATTTCAGATCATTTTAGACTTCGTAAGGGGTGGGTGGGCCAACTCTATCACTCTACATTTAAATCCAAAGCTCGTGGTGCTGCTATTTTAATACACAAATCAGTGCCATTTGTTTCTTCTAATGTTATAGTGGACCAGAATGGCAGATTCATTATTGTAAGTGGTAGTATTTTGAACACTAAATTTATTTTTGCCAACGTCTATGCTCCCAATTGGGATGATCCAAATTTTTTCAGCACTTTTTTCACTAAAATTCCTGACTTGTCTTCCCACTATTTGGTTCTTGGTGGCGATTTTAATTGTTGGCTGGGGCCGCTGGATCGATCCTCAAATAAGCCTGGTAGGCAATCCAAGTCTTCCAAAATTATTAATATGTTCCTTGAAGAATTTTCTGTTATTGATGCCTGGCGTTTTCTCAATCCCACACGTAGAGAGTACACCTTTTTCTCCCCTGTTCATCATACATACACTCGTATTGATTACTTTCTACTGGACAGTCGACTTACTTCACAGATTCGCTCTTGCTCTCATAGTGCTATTGTCATTTCAGATCATGCTCCGTTGACTCTAAATTTAGCAGTGGCCCAAAGTTCTCCACCAGCTCCATGGCGTTTGAACACACGCTTGCTGTCAGACGATAAATTCATCACATTTGTGAATTCCAAGATAGACTTATTTATAGAGACAAATATTACACCAGGAATATCACCCTCCATTTTGTGGGAAACGTTTAAGGCTTTTATCAGGGGACATATTATATCTTATGCTGGTTTTGAAGCAAATCAAATAAAAGCAAAGTTGTCCGAGCTCATAATACGCATATCGCAATTAGATGAGTTGTATGCTGTCTGCCCAGCACCAGAGGTCTATAATGACAGGCTGTTTTTGCAGACTGAGTTCGATCACCTGTCCTCTGCTCGGACTGAAGAGATGTTGTTGAAGTGTCAGTACTCCCAGTATGAGTATGGGGAAAAGGCCAGTAAACTGCTCTCCCATCAGCTTCATAGTGCAGCAGCTGCACATTCCATTCCTCGGATTCAGACATCAAGCGGTGTTTCTACGGACCCTAAAATAATTAATGACCAATTTCGAGACTTTTATTCATCTCTTTATGCGTCTGAGTGTGCATTTAGCACTGAGGCTTTGGACTCCTTTTTCAATCATCTTAAGTTGCCATCAATTGATCAGACACACAGCCTTCAGCTGGAGGGACCAGTAACTGTAGAAGAGATCCTGCAAGCTATCAGCAAATTGCAGTGTTCTAAGTGTCCCGGACAGGACGGGTTTCCTGTTGAGTTCTATCGTAAATTTATGCCTAAACTGGCCCCGCTCATAACAAATATGTATAAGCATTCACTGGAAGTTGGATCCCTCCCACCCTCTCTACTGCAGGCATCTATATCATTGATCCTAAAAAAGGATAAGGACCCACTACAATGTGGCTCATACCGTCCCATTTCTTTGTTAAATGTGGACTATAAAATCCTTGCTAAACTTTTAGCGATGCATGTGGAAGCAGCCTTGCCATCTGTAATTAACCCAGATCAAACAGGCTTTATTAAAGGGAGATATGTCTTTTCTAACCTTAGACGTTTGTTTAATGTTCTTTACAATCCCTCAGACTCCAACAGCCCTGAGTTTGGGATCAGTCTAGATGCTGAGAAGGCTTTTGACAGGGTCGAGTGGGGATACCTTTTTTATGTTTTGGAGAAATTCGGCTTTAGTAAAATAATCATCTCCTGGTTGAAACTTCTTTATACTTCCCCGCTTGCCGGTGTCAAAACCAATGGCACATGTTCTGACTTTTTTCCTCTGTTTAGGGGGACTAGGCAGGGCTGTCCCATGTCGCCGTTGCTCTTTGCACTTGCAATTGAGCCCCTGGCCATATCGCTGAGATCAAACCGGGGTTACTAGATATGGTATAGAACAAAGGGTCTCCTTATACGCAGATGATTTGCTTCTTTATATCTCAGAACCAGCATCCTCATTTCCTATGGTGCTCTCAATACTTGAACAGTTTAGCCTTATTTCTGGCTATAAGCTGAATCTCACCAAGAGTGAACTGTTCCCCCTGAATGCTGCTGCACAGAAATATCAGTGTACAACACTGCCTTTTCGAGCTGTATCGGACAACTTTACATATTTAGTGGTTAAAATTACAAATCAATTTCATGCTCTTTTCAAGCTTAATTTTGACCCATTTGTGAAGAAAGTTATGCAGGATTTGGACAGATGGTCTCTACTCCATCTGTCTGTAGCAGGGCGCATAAATACAATTAAAATGAATATCCTCCCAAGATTTTCTTTTCTTTTTCAGTGTGTCCCTGTATTTATCCCAATTTCGTTTTTTGTTAAATTAGACAAGATTCTCTCTGGGTTCATTTGGAACAAAAAAACCCCTAGAATACGCAAGATATATCTTCAAAGACCGAAAAAGATGGGAGGGATGGCTTTACCAAACCTTATGTTCTATTATTGGGCATGTAATATTCGTATTCTCAGGTACTGGCTACAGGGGGAAAGCATGAATAATGCCCCGGCGTGGCTGAGCTTGGAGATTTCCTCTTGTGCCTTATCCTCTTTACCAGCCCTGATTTATGCCCAAAAGCAGCCTCCGAGTGCAGGTTTTTATAATAACTCTATTGTCAAAGTTACCTTGAAAATATGGTATCAATTTAAATCGTTATTTTAAGTTGACCTTTTTTCCTTCAGTCACCTATTTTGAAAAATCCCTCTTTTCAGCCTTCGTTAGTTGATGGTGCTTTTTATTTGTGGGCCTCTTTGGGTATCAGGTCTTTTTCTGATCTGTATATTCAGAATACATTTGCCTCCTTTGAACAGCTCTCTTTGAAATTTGGCCTTCCAAAAAGTCACTTTTTTCGCTACTTACAAATCCGGAGTTTTGTTAAAGAGAAATCCTCTCAGTTCCCATCTAGATCTCCTTGTCATGACTTTGATAACCTTCTATCACCTCCCCCTCCATCACAGGGCCTGATTTCCTGTCTGTATGGGAGAATATGTTCCTTTGGCAACTTCTCAACCTCAGCTATTAAAAAGGCATGGGAGCAGGATTTGGGGTGTGTGATTCAGGATGACTCTTGGGATAAAATTCTTTACCGGGTCCATGGCTCCTCACTATGTGCCAAACACGGGTTGATTCAATGTAAGATTTTGCACCGCGTACACTGGACTAAAGCCAGATTAGCTCAAATATACCCCAACCTTAGCCCTGATTGCGACCGTTGTCATCAAACACCTGCCTCTCTAATACATATGTTTTGGTCATGTCCATCCCTCAAACAATACTGGATTAATATTTTTCTGACTTTATCAAAGATCATCCAGCTAACCCTCCAACCTGTGCCCTTAACTGCTTTGTTTGGGGTTCTTCCCGATACAGTTGTCTTGCCGATGCCCCAAGCGGATTTGGTAGCATTTCTCACCTTATTGGCAAGACGCAGATTATTGTTATGTTGGAAATCCCCTTCTCTCCCATCCTGGGAAATCTGGATCAGAGACGCTTTGCATTTTAGCAAACTCGAAAAGATTAAATTCACCCTGCGTGGGTCTATGGCCAAATTTTTTAAGATCTGGCAACCCTTTTTTGACCATGTTCATACTTTGCGGTCTCGCAACGCTCCCAATTAGCCAGCTCAGACTTTACTCTATTTTATTTCATCTTATGTTTAAGTATATGGACTCTATTGTGCCTGCGCCTTATGATGGTATCTACTTACCTACTTTATACATATTTCTTTTCTCTTACAGATTTGACCTATCTTTACAGTGTATGTTTCATATTGTTTTATGTTCTTCAAAAGGAAAACGGCATATTGTTCAATTTCTCTTTTGCAAAAATGGATGCAGAAAATTTAATAAAAATATAAATTAAAAAAAAAAAAGAGTTGTTGCTTGGTCTACATAAGGTCTTAAGCTTTGTTTGGCACGATGTCCAGACAATCTATTGTGTAAGTGACTTGGAGCATAGAAGGATAAACTGCATACACGCTTACAAACACATAGAATCCATAAACCTGCCAGGCCAAAGGCCTGAAACTCATTTCGCTTCTAACTGCATTTTAGTCTACTTGGTAACAGATGACAGGAGATTAGTTAAAGAAGAGCATCCGCCTCAGGGACCATGTAGGCTTGAAACTTATTGCCTTGTATGGAAGGTGTGATAGAAAGAGGAACCTCTCTGTCTAATTTTAGGGGTTTAAGATTGACCATTTACTGTAACTGATGCATATTATGTTTATTTGTGATGCATGAAGGGGTGTAACCCTGATGAATGAAACCATTCTGAATTGAGCTGTTCGGAGCAGACCTCTGTCTGTTTTTATGCTCAGATGGTGATGGTGCATATCTTACCCTGGGCGTGTTTAATAAAACTAAAAGTGTTGCTCACACACATGAAGAACATTGAGATTAAGTAAAGTTAATATAAAGGACAGAGCCCAGAACATGATATGGTGAAACAACTTTGATTAAAGGAACATTAGATGAACATAGTAGATTAGTGAGGTGCAGCAGAGAGAGGCGTTTTGTTTTCTATCCTTTACAGGAGAATTTCAGGACCACAGCGACCACAGGGGTGGCGAGAATCCTGGAAGCCCGAGACCGAACAGAACCAACCAGAGAAAGGAGAAGAACAGAGCACAAAGACACCTAGTTGTTTACATTGCAAAGAAGATCAAAAGCTTGTTAGACACAGGTTATAATGGGAGCATAAAAGTAATGAGAGGGACTTTAGGAATAGCTGCAGGATTTTTATGTTATGTAAATTGCCCAAACACAATGCGCTACCCGAAGAGTAGCGAAGAAACCAGGCCTAAGTTTTAAAGAGGAAACAGGTTAACTCTATAGAGGATGTTCCCAAAGGTTGACAAAATAATCTAGGACCTTTTACCAGGAAAAAGCTAATTGTATCTTTTAGACTTTACAGTGTGCACTGAGGGAAGTCAGGAATAGTTTTAAACTGGAATTCTAGTTGAAAAGGGGGTGTAGGAATTAGTGCGCATGCGCCAACCAGCGTGCAGCCTGTTGCAGTCGCTCCTGCTTTTTCTCTTAGTTTAGCTCTGTTTTCTTACGTATTCTTTTTTTTTCTGACTTGTATTTTCATCCGTTTATTATCTTTCACCCAATCATGTGGATTGAGAGAGTTTTTGTTCTTCTGGTGGCCGTGGAACTATTACTTTTATTAAGGAACGGGACCGCGGCACATCTCCTACACGCACGGACTGTTTACTCCAGAGATCAGCTGATCGCCCTGATGCCGGCCGGCTCGCTGGCCAGACCCGCAGAAGTACCAGCTGAAATTTGGAGAAAAACACATCGGGGATGCAGAGGTCAAGGACAGAAGAGAAAAAAGAAGGAGACGGTGAGACAGCGGAGGCTCGAAGCGAGGAGGAGGTATAAAAGGTGTCTGCCATCTATCGTAATGGGAAATGTGCGATCGTTATCGAATAAAATCGACGAGCTCTCAGCACTGGTACGGAGTCAGAAGGAATATCGAGTGTGTAGCATGATGTGTTTCACTGAATCATGGATGCACCAGGACATTCCCGACGAGAATGCTTCCGTGGAAGGCTTCCACACTGTTCGGGCGGACAGGAACTGTGTGCTGTTGGACTCAGGCCGTATTATTTACCCAGGGAATTCTCTCATGTCATCTTGGTGGCTGTTTATGTTCCTCCCTCTGCTAACCCCACAGCTGCATGTGACACTATCCACTCTGCCATAGCCCGTTTACAGACTCAGCACCCGAGTGCCTTTATTGTGATCTCGGGTGACTTCAACCATGTATCACTGGACAATACACTACCAACATTCAGACAATATGTGGACTGTCCGACCAGGGGAGAAAAAATTCTAGACCTATTGTATGCTAATGTAAAGGATGCATACAGCTCCTCCTCCCTCCCCCCACTTGGTAGGTCAGATCATAACCTGATTCACCTCACCCCCCGCTATGTGCCAATTGTGAGGAGGGAACCTGTGACCACGAGGAGCGTTAGGAGGTGGTCAGAGGAGGCCTTAGCGGAACCACAGGGCTGTTTCGAGGTGACCAACTGGGAGACACTCTGTGAGCCTCACGCTGAGGACATCAATGGGCTAACTGAGTGTATCACAGACTACATAACTTTCTGCACCGACTCCATTGTTCCAACTCAGACTGTTCATTGTTACCCAAATAACAAGCCGTGGGTGACTAAGGACATCAAAGCCCTCCTCAACAAGAAGAAGAGGGCTTTCAGAGGGGGCAATAAAGAGGAGGCGAGGAAGGTCCAGGTGTTGTTAAAGGACAAGATCAGAGAGGCTAAAGACAATTACAGGAGGCAGCTGGAGTGGAACAGCATGAGAGAGGTGTGGAGGGGCATGAAGACCATCACTGGATTCAGGCCAACCAACAGCAGGGGAGCTGAGGGAGGTGAGGATAGAGCTAACGAGTTGAATCTGTTTTTCAATAGATTCGACACCACAGTGTCTGCTCACACCCCCACAACCTCACCTGTAGTCAGCCTGGAATCCAGAGCCACACCACTGTGCCAGCCTCTCTCTTCACATGGCGCTGTTGCCTCCTGTGGGATTCCTGACACCCCTTCCCCACCCATCACCTTCACTCAATACCACGTTGAGAGGCAAATGAGGAGACTTCACTCAGGCAAGTCTGCTGGACCAGATGGAGTGAGTCCCCGCGTCCTCAAGGCCTGTGCCCCCCAGCTGTGTGGAGTCTTTCATAAACTGTTTATGCTGAGTTTGAGTCTGCAGAGGGTCCCAGTGATGTGGAAGACATCATGCCTCATCCCTATTCCAAAGACACCACGTCCCAGTGGGCCCCAGGATTACAGGCCCGTGGCACTGACCTCCCACATCATGAAGATCCTGGAAAGGCTCATCCTGGACCAGCTGCGACCAATTGTCTGACCACATCTGGATCCCCTTCAATTTGCCTATCAGCCTCGTCTCGGAACAGAGGGCGCCATCATCTACCTGCTCAATCGTGTCTACACCCATCTGGACCAGCCAGCGAGCACTGTGAGGGTCATGTTTTTTGACTTTTCCAGTGCTTTCAATAGCATCAGGCCGACCCTCCTGGGTGATAAGTTAACAACGATGCAGGTGGATGCTTCACTGGTGTCCTGGATTGTTGATTACCTGACAGGAAGACCACAATATGTACGTCTCCCACAGTGTGTGTCTGACAAGGTAATCAGCAACACAGGGGCAGCTCAAGGGACCGTCCTCTCCCCCTTCCTCTTCACCCTCTACACCACAGACTTCAGCCACTGCACAGAGACCTGCCATCTTCAGAAGTTTTCTGATGACTCAGCGGTGGTTGGATGCATCAGGAGGGATGATGAGACAGAGTACCGGGCTGTGGTTGACTCCTTTGTCACGTGGTGTGAGCAGAATCATCTGCAGCTCAACGTGGCAAAGACCAAGGAATTAATAGTGGACTTCAGGAAGACCAGGAAACACTTGACCCCTGTTTCAATCCAGGGGATCAGTGTTGACATTGTGGAGGACTATAAATACCTTGGAGTAAATATAGACAATAAACTGAACTGGACAAAAAACACTACAGCACTTTACAGAAAGGGCCAGAGTCGTCTCTATTTTTTGAGGTGGCTGAGGTCCTTCAACATCTGCCAGAAAATGCTCAGGATTTTCTATGAGTCTGTTGTGGCCAGTGCGATCCTCTATGCTGTTGCATGCTAGAGGAGCAGGCTGAGGGTCGCAGATGCCAACAGACTCGATAAACTGATCCGTAAGGCCAGTAGTGTTGTGGGGATGGAGCTGGACTCCCTCAAGGTGGTGTCGGAGAGGTGGATGTTGTCCAAGATAAAGGCAATGTTGGATAACACCTCCCACCCACTCCATGACATGCTGGTCAGTCACAGGAGTACGTTCAGTGAGAGACTGAGAGTACCGAAAAGCACCACTGAACGACACAGGAAATCATTCCTGCCTGTGGCCATCTCCCTGTACAACTCATCCACTTAACACACACATGTTTCTTTTTTCTTTTTCTTTCTTTTTCTTTTTTAGCTATTTATTAATAAACGACTTATGTATATATATGCCTGTATATATTGTACTATTCTTAGTTAGTGTATTGTCTGTCTTGTTAATGTCTGTTTATTATGGAGCACTGTAACAAAAAAAATAATTTCCCCTAGGGATCAATAAAGTATTCTGATTCTGATTCTGAGGAAGTAGATTTAGGGCAGCTCACTGCCCGGCGTAAATGCAAGGTGCTGTCACACAGCTTGATTTATTTGTTTGATTTATTTTTATGACAAAATAATAAGGAAACATTGAAAACATACAACCCGTTGAGGGGACAGAGAGGGTTGGGCAATTGACCCTGTGCACGAGAAAATGCTAACTTCCTGGTTTGAGACCAGATGTGGGGTTGTACATTTCCGGTAGCTTTACTTTGCGGTCAATCGCTACTGCGAAGATATTCTCCAAAATCATGTCCAAAACTCGAAAACGGAAAGATCGCGTTAAGTTACAAAGAGGAGAAGGTGGGAACACTCACCACTGTTGTGTCATAAAAAATCTAATTATCAATTTTGACGTTTAAAGAGTTTAGATCGATCAGTTGTTTACATCACTCAACACAAGCAGAACTGCATTACAAAATCACAAGACACATCGTCCACATTCAGAAGCACATCTCTGTATAGTGATTGGTCTATTGATTTAAACAGGCAAATGTTCCTACAGGTGAGGAATAGTCAAACCAGATGTTTCCCCATTATGTCGATATCAGCTAGTGAAGTACACACCTACACAGCATGTTAACTAGTGGTGCAACGGATCAAAAATCTCACGGTTCGGATCGGATCACGGTTTTAAAGTCACGGATCGGATCAATTTTCGGATCAGCAAAAGTAAAAAAAAAGACAAAAATTCTACTCGCCGTTTACTTATTTAAGAATTTTTGCCTATTAAAAAACATTCAACTGAAGACTCATTCCACGCACTCATATAAAAACAAATTAAGGTGCATATGGACATTATGGACCATGCTGGGCAGTCTCTGCATCCTCTGCACACGGCCATAAACAACAAGAGGAGTCTGTTCAGTGACAGGATGCTTCTCCCAAAGTCAAGGACCAGCAGACTTAAAAAGTCCTTTGTCCCATAGGCCAACAAACTGTTTAACTCCTCGCTGGAGGGGAAACGGGGACAGAGGAGAGGGGAACAAGTAGATGTAGTGCCTTTTTACTGTGCAATAGTTTTTGTTAATACCCAACGGTGTAATAGACTCGCAATACTTAAAATGTGCCGTTCCCTTGTATTCTTATTCCTATTTATTCTATTTATCCCTTTTGTATTCTCTGTATTTATAAATGTGTAAACATGGTATATTTCTGCTCACATTCTGCAACTTCTGTCGGTGCTACTGGAAACTGAATTTCCCGGAGGCATAAATAAAGTTTCATCTAATCTAATGTAATCTATAGGGTAGTGCAGGGCTTTGTATCTACCACCAGTGTTGGGAAGGTTACTTTTAAAATGTATTCCATTACAGAATACTGAATACATGCCCCAAAATGTATTCTGTAACGTATTCCGTTACGTTACTCAATGAGAGTAACGTATTCTGAATACTTTGGATTACTTAATATATTATCATGCTGTTTACAACTACGCGAATGTACTATTGCTGTGATTTATTACTGTTACTGAAGGTAACAGTCCGCGGCTCCGAACAGTAGTAAAGGGACCTCTGGCTAATACCTCGGGTTCCGTGTCGGGCTGGTAGCCGAAAAATAGCTTTACTTTGTTGTCTGGGTCAACTTTGCTTGCCAGAGACAGAGAGAGGCGTTGAAAGGCTGCTCCAACGGAACTTATTTTTTCCGGAGGAAAACACGAACACAGTGTACAGTTGAGTCTTAATAGCTTACTTACAAATGGGCTCGTCAGGCACTCTTCTTGGCTGCAGTGGTTATTATTATATTTACATGCTTCCAGCTCCCGTTTTTGCTCCGTGACAGCTCGGACTTTTCCTTTCTCTCCCTCCCTCGCTCACAGACACATAATGTGTATGGTAGTCCATTCTCCCTGCAGCACGGACTACACTGCCCATGAGGCTACATTCTTTAGGGCCATGCCTGTAGCATTCTGCCTTTTAGCTTAGCACAACAACAACAAAAAAGCGCTCTCTCACCCAGGAAACACGCAGAGCGAGAGCGTCACCCTGTAACCATGGCAACCGTAACGCTGCCGCCTGGAACAACAGAACGTAGCTGTCAAACAAACCCAAATAATCCTGACCCGCGACAATATGAAACAGGAAAGTACCGCCGTGTAATCCATTTATTTCAACAAAGTAACTGTATTCTGAATACCACCTTTTTAAACGGTAACTGTAACGGAATACAGTTACTCATATTTTGTATTCTAAATACGTAACGGCGGTACATGTATTCCGTTACTCCCCAACACTGTCTACCACTCCGCTGTGATATAACGAACGGTCACGGTCACGTGGCTTTACGTTGCCCTGGAGCTCCACCCATTTGTAGTTAGAGCAACAGAAGATGCCTGGGACAGTTCAGCCATAACTTTAAACTTCTCCTGCTCATACATGCTTGGAACGATCTTGTCACTGAAGTGGACGAGCAACGAGATATCATAGCGTGGCTCAAGCATGTTCATCACCATTTAAACCCCTTGTTTTGCACAACAGACGACAGCCTCCCGTCTGCAGCTAAACACCCCATTAGCTTTAGTAATAGCTTTAGCCCGGTCGGACTGGGCAGCAAAGGGCTGCTTAAATGCCGCAAACTCCTCTGCTCCGCTACTTGGACCGCTAGCGCTGATCATAACTACCGCTTGACAGACTGACCACGCGCACCATATGCATACTTTTTTTTCTTTTTCGAATCTTCGGATCACGTGCGTACCGAACCGTGGAGTGGGATCGGTTCGGATTTCGGATCAACCGTGATCCGTTGAAAAAAAGCCACACAAAAAAATGAACGATTGCTGGTAAGGGTTTCTATACATTAGTATTTACGAAGGGTGTGTTGTGACTTACCTTCAAAATTATAGTGGACCCTCGCTATAACGCAGTTCACCTTTCACCTCGCTGGTTCGCAGATTTTTAGTGCAAGTTTGCATGCTTTTTTTTTTTTTTTTTTACATCACATTGTGTCCTGCGTCCTGATCGCTGCAGACGATCTCCTCCATGACGTCTCTCCTGTACAGTACAGATTCGCTACATCAATCGCTAGCAGTGTGACTCTGAAGTGCAGTACTGTATGTCCACGATGTCCACGCGTCAAAAAATAAAACTGGCTACTTGATTTCACCCATCGCTGGTTATTTTTAGAACATAACACCCGCGATAAACGAGGGACAGCTGAGAAATATAACATTTGAATCCCTTTTCTCTTTTGCTTTGAGGTGCGGGGGAAAAAACATCGACAAGTCGATGAACATCATTTACAGATATATTGGGTAAATGCCCAAGACATCTATAGAAATGTAAATCACCGCTTGATTCATTCATTTGCTTAACTAGTTTTGGACGTAAACAAGGTGCGAATAGGATACTGGAAACAAAGCTCCACACAGGAGTTTTTGCACCGGAAGTAGCATATGCTAACATAAACAATCACAAAGAAAGAACAATACAGAATCCACATCTGAACCAAAGAGTAAAACAGTGAAATGTGGATTAGTAAATATTAGGTCTCTCTCCTAAAAGTCTCTGTTATCTCACCCCAACCGGTCGCAGCAGATGGCCCCGCCCCTCCCTGAGCCTGGTTCTGCCGGAGGTTTCTTCCTGTTAAAAGGGAATTTTTCCTTCCCATTGTCGCCAAAGTGCTTGCTCATAGGGGGTCATATGATTGTTGGGTTTTTTCTCGGTATCTATGAAGCGCCTTGAGGCGACTTTTGTTGTGATTTGGCACTATATAAATAAAATTCAATTGGCTTGCATTGCGGTAAACTTAATGTGATAAATTAGGAATTAGTTCATTCCTCAAGTGAGAAATGAAAACGGGGGACTGTTAGGGACAAAAGAAATATTTTTTAATGTGTATCTGCTCATTAGATTGTTCTATGTACTTTAATAATGAAGGCTTGTAGAGCAAGGCCACCTTTGACTCACAAACTAAGTGCTCAGCCAGACTAAAAAACGTTGTAGTGCACAGGCATATTAATAAATCAGACACAGAAAAGAGGAACTTTCCATATAAGCAATGTTTGAAACTGTGTGTGACGTCTGAAGTACAGAAATAACACCATATAAGACACATGTTGAGATTCTGTTAAAGGATTTTTATATGTATTTTGCTCTATTGTAGTTAAAAATCCCTAGTTGTTTAGCTTCATTTAAAACTCCTGCATACATTGTGTTTTGACAAAAGCTTGCATGAGGAAGCTGCCACAGGAAACTTCACCTTTGCTGAGTTTGCTGAGATAAGCTTGACCAGTTCCTGTTGTGACAGTTTGAACATATATGTTTTATGCTTATCACCTTGTAAGGAGTTGTTTTGTACTCACAAGGGGTGGCGCCCTGAAATGTGCTACGTAAGAGCTGTCTATAAATAAAGAGAGAACCGATGTCTCGGCGCGTGTCTCTGTGGAGACATTGCCCATGTAGATCTACATGTCTGAGTCTGTCTTTCTTGCCTCCTGAGTTTCCTCTTAACATTTTTGGTCCTTCGAGCACAGGAGGGAAATATATCGAATAATTTGTTCGTGACTCCCTAACCTGAGGTCCACACTGCATCCTGACGTCGTGGGGATCCCGGCACCGTAAGACTGTCGACAGCCCTCCGAGAGGAGGATAAAAAACCTAGGACGTGAAATTCGGGTCTAGGTCAGTGACTTTAGCCCCGGGCCACGGCGGTGGGATCCAGTGAGCGGCCTCAACACTAGCCAGAGAACCCAGGAGGGGTAAGAAACGACTCCATTGTGAAATGTCTTGCGATAAGACAGAATAAAATAGGCCTGAAATAATAAAAAGAGTCTAGGCACATTCACCCGAGACTGAATGAATTGGATTGGTTGTTGAGATAGCCGAAAGTATCTCTGGAAAATTCTGGTGGTTTGACTCTCCACGGATAATAAGTACTTAGGCTAAGGAATAGCCGTGAAATATTCCTGGAAGTTAAATAACAGCTGCGCGTTCGAAACTGTGTGTGTCTCTGTGTGTGTCTATTTTGGAGAACTAAGTCACATTGTGGTCTTAGTGGACCAGACTAGTTCTGTGTCACAGTTTTCAGTTCATGACTTGGCGACAAAGGAAAAGGGTTGAGTTTTATCTCATAAAAGTCACATCGCTTCTGTTTAGCAGAAGTAGAAGGGCATGTGACCACCCCCTCCCGAGTCGAGCGTGCCAAGGGATTGAAAGCTGTATTTGTTGTACTTTGTGTATAAATTATATAAAATAAGAGAATAATAAATAAACAAGAGAATAATAACTAAATAAATAAACTTATTAACAATAAAATAGTAATTAAATACAGAAATGGGGAATCAAAATGGGAAATTAATAAAACATGAGCTATTTATTGAAAATATATGCCCCGGGGCAGGAAAAATAAGTGCTAATAGATGGAGAAATAAAAGTAAATTACCTAAAACTGAACGGACGGGAGAATGTACCGAAGAAGCTATGATTAAATTAGAATCTATACTCAAAGAAGAAATACGTGTCACAAAAAAAAAAAAAAACTAAACTAAACGAAGAGGAGAAGAAAAAGTTGTTTGCAAAGTCTAAAAGGGCTGGATACAGACCCAACTGAATTCATATAAATACAAGAGGAATAAAGTGTAATAAACAAAAGGTTAAATTAAATTAGAGCTTATCTTTAGGGTATTCTAACTAATAATAGGAAGGATAACACCCTGTAAATTGGTATTAACAAAAAACCCCAAAATTGAGTAGACAACCAAGCTGAATGAATAGAATAAATGAAAGCAGATAATTCACACAAAACATATTAAATAAATTAGAGAAATGCATAAAGGTATGTTAAGGCTGTGTCATTGTTCAGCCAAGGAAAGAGTGTGAAAAGGTAAATGTCTCCAGCTTGGGAAGGTGTGAAGCTGCAGATCACACCCTGATGCCTGATGGATACATAATAAAATATAAAATAATAAACTATTGTATATAAGTAGTATAGTAGTATATTGTAATATACTATTGCTGTTATAAAAAAGGACAAACAAAACAATAATAATGACATACTATTAATAAGAAGAGGCACCTCAGTCAGTTATGATGTGAGGTGGATAATTGTTAAAAGTAGTCTGGATCAAGCTTAAGGTTTGCTCAAACTCAGTACAATGATGTATGAGATGAAGAAAATAAAGAAAATACCAAATCTAATCAAGTGCATAGAGACACTTGACCTGCTTGTAAACTTGTCATCCTAGATAAGATTTTGTTAAGATGAAGAGCAAAACCTATACTAGCAACTAGTAAGCCAAACCCTGTATGCAACAGCTGAAGCTACAGGTTTTGAGAAGCTGAATTAAATATGTGGACACTACCAAGCTAATGAGCAAGTTACACACTCTTTATTTTGTATTAATTTTTCTGTTTTTAAGAGCAGAAGCTGCATGATATTAAAAGCTCACACATGCAGCGGTCTGTGAGCTCAGCAGTTCTTTTTCTTTTTGTGTCCCAACTCATGAGAGTAAAGCATTCATGCCATTAGCAATTTGTTTTGTTTGTTTGTTTTGTTGGTTTGAAGAACAGATTTGTGATCATACTTGTGGATCACAGTGACAAGAAATGATTAGGCACATGGTTTACTGATGCCTAGTTTTCGAGCTGTGAGCTATGAGCTGTGAGCAATGCAAAGTTTTTTTCCCAACTTAGAAGTTTGATATATGTAACATGTGTGAGATATATGAATTCTTTTAAAACAAAATAGAAATTGTCCAAAATGCCTTAAGAAAATATGTAGTGCTGGATCTACAAAAGGAAAAAAAGAAGAAGCCTTCAGTAACTTGGAAATAGCCTTTCTACTTACATGTAGATGGAAGTGCAGGTTACATGAAAGCAGTTTTAACACATTAGACTCTGTTGTGTCAGGCCTGCCCACATGTGTGCAAACTGGTGCAGCTGCAGCAGAGGCAGTAAAAAAGTCAGCTGACATTGTTTTAGGACACACTTTGATCATCCAAGTACCCCACGCAGTGACTTCAATTTTAAATCTAAGCCAATTTGTCTTACCTGATACATGTGAGACAACTCTCAAATGTTGGACACTTATTGTCGTCATATGGAAAGTTCAACAAAGAGTTCGATTACTCTGGGGAAACAGGGAATGTGTGCCTGTGGTGTGTCTGTGACAGGAAATCGTGTGTGTAACAGGAACTACATGCCCATAAAAGGAGCTGACTGTGTCAAGGACGCAGACAGACAGAGAGACACACAGACAGCCAATATGTTTTTTAAGCAGTACACCACTTTGAAAATATGGCAGAATAGAGGCATGGTTACATCAACAGGACGCCCGGTACAACACGGAAATTTTCTGAAAACCTTATTAGATGTAATTACCTTACCAAAACAACTAGCCTTATGCAAATGTGCTGCACATCAAACAGACAAGTCAGACAAACCTAAAGGAAATAATTTTGCAGACGTAGCAGCTAAAGCAGCGGCGAAACAAAAAGTGGACACACTGGTGTTTGACACCTCCATGCAAATTCCACTGGATGTTTTAGGAGATGAACAAAAATCGGCGCCATTACTAGAGCAAAAGAAATGGTTGAGGTGCGGAGCAATTCTACAGGATGATCTGCTGATATGTGATGGGAAACCAATACTACCGAAGTCTTTACAAAACGGTAGCTCTTGTGACACATGGAGTTACTCATGTGTCAACAGGAGGGAGTATAATTAATTAGTTAAAAACACTTCTATACATTAAATTTCGAAACTTCGGCAAAAGAATTTATAAGAACATGCATGATCTGTCAAAAGCATAACACTCAAGGGAACTTAAGACCAAAGAGAGGTCATTTCCCTACTCCATCACATCCTTTTCATACCATTCACATGGACTTCATAGAATTGAACGAATGTCAAGGGTCAAAATATGCGTTGGTCATAATTGACGTGTTTTCTAGATGGCCAGAAATATACCCAGTAAAGAGAGCGGATGCTATATCAGTAGCGAAGTGTTTATGTAATCATTTCATTCCAACCTACGGCATCCCAAGTTTGATCCAATCAGATAATGTCACACACTTCGTGAATGAAGTCATACAAAATGTATCACAAGTTCTAGGTTTCACATTAAAAAACCATTGTGCTTACCATCCACAGAGTGCAGGATTGGTAGAAAGAAATAATGATACAATTAAACAAAGGTTAAGGAAAGTAATGGAAGAAACTGAGAGTGAAACTTTGGATGAGAATATCAAAGGGAAGTGGCCCTATGTCACCTTTTGAAATAATACATGGGAGACCTTTCCCTTTGCCAATAACAAGCGAACCACTTTTGAAGTCTGCCAGAGAAATGACGATAGCAGACTGGATGGCCCAACTTTTTCAGAACAAAGAAATTGTATTGAGCAATAAACTGCCAGACGATGTGTCTCCAATCTCTTGCAGGCTGCAACCTGGTGACTGGATCCTGGTCCGAGAGCTGAACAGGAAGTCCTGGAGTGAGCCGAGGTGGAAAGGGCCATATCAAGTCTTGATTGTGACCCCCACTGCTTGTAAAATAGCAGAGCGCCCGTCGTGGATCCACCAAAGCCACTGTAAAAAAGTGAGTGACAGCTTGGCCTAGAGACGCCGACGCCCCTACTCTCTGGTAATCTGAAAGGTGGAGGAAGGGCTGATCGGGTATATCCCGCCCTTTTGCTTCTTCCCTTTAGTCTACTTATCAGAGGGGTTAGGTGCGCCAGGTCGACATGAGGAAGCTGTCCCTCGCAGCACTTGCTCTTGCTGTGCTAGTCACAGCATGTCTTCTATGGCTCCGCCCGGATTTGACACAGCACCAGAAGAGAGCTTGGACACATGATAACTCACACCTGAGAGAGATGACATTGGATCATATCCACCCCTCGATGAACAACGCATGGTACAGATATGTATATAATCGAACTGCAGAAAGGAACTGTTACATCTGCTCACACATGCCTGCGACCTCAGTTCACGCAAGTATCTATGGCAAAACACCAAACCCCACTCAGAGTATGTGTATCATGTTTAAAGCACTAACAGGACATTGCAGCGACAGAGACATGGTGTTGTTGAAGGCAGCTACAGCCTCACAGATGGACTACAATCTCCCTGCTTGTGAGAACTTGACCATCAATCGCCAGAGAAGACGTGATTGTGTGCAGAATTTTACAACAACAAACTTCACCTGTGATGAAAAAATTGGGTGAACATTGCTGTATCAAACAAAAAGGAATGTGCGCACCGATTCTCATCTCTGACCACACTTTCAAAGTGACTGCAACTACCGAGGACAACAGACGAAAGAGGGATGTGATTGATGTAAAACCACATGATGCAGTCTGGGGCAGTGATGTGCCTGAAGAATTCAAACATTGGTCCAAAGGAACCAAAGTGCTTTTGGCCCTGTTCCCCTGGGTGGGACCAGCAAAGAATACGTTACGCTTAGAAACATTAGACTATCGTTTTGGTTTGTTTTTGAATGCTTCTTGTAAAATAAATAAAGCACAAAATGAAGAGATAGATGCACTCAGAATTTCAGTAATACAACACAGAGTCGCCTTAGATATGCTGTTGACGGAAAAAGGCGGGTTATGTGTTCTGTTTAACACCACTTGTTGTACCTTCATTCCAGACAATGTACATTCTAGCAACATGACAGATGCATTAAAAGTTTTAAAACAACTTCAGAATGTGCAGTCACAGGAATATGTAGACGGAGGTACAGATTGGTTGAAATGGTTGCTAAGTGGCTCGTGGATAGTTTTACTGTATAAAGGTTTAATACTCATAGGACTCCTGTTTACACTGTTCTGTATGTTTTCTACATGTGTTCTCCCATGTCTCAGGAAGATGATTTCTAAAATGATTTCCACATCATTGACAGCTTATGTTTCTGTACCAATGGATGACAAAAACGATCTGAGTAATAGTGAGGATAACTTTGAAGACGAAAATGTTTATGTGTAGAAAGAAAAATCTTAAAGACGACCTGTAAAGCTAGATTGCAATATAAGTAACACATAATGATGACATGTTTGAAAATGCTAGTAGCAAGAGAACATGTTCTGAAATTAAGTGTGAAACGTGTTTAAATGAGCTAAAACAGGAGGGAATGTTAAAGGATTTTTATATGTATTTTGCTCTATTGTAGTTAAAAATCCCTAGTTGTTTAGCTTCATTTAAAACTCCTGCATACATTGTGTTTTGACAAAAGCTTGCATGAGGAAGCTGCCACAGGAAACTTCACCTTTGCTGAGTTTGCTGAGATAAGCTTGACCAGTTCCTGTTGTGACAGTTTGAACATATATGTTTTATGCTTATCACCTTGTAAGGAGTTGTTTTGTACTCACAAGGGGTGGCGCCCTGAAATGTGCTACGTAAGAGCTGTCTATAAATAAAGAGAGAACCGATGTCTCGGCGCGTGTCTCTGTGGAGACATTGCCCATGTAGATCTACATGTCTGAGTCTGTCTTTCTTGCCTCCTGAGTTTCCTCTTAACAGATTCTAATGTTAGAGATCCTGCAACTGGCGTTTGGGCTGTGCAGGGGTCTCTCTCTTCCGGGAGATGATTGAATAAAAACAAATATAAATATTTTAACACACTATGAGTCGGTTTTCTCTGTTCTATCATGGGGACAAAAGAATCGGGGTTTAATACTTTGCTCCTGTTTTCCTCCAGTACCACCTCGTATCACATACCCTTACCGATCGTGCTCTTTTTAATAATTTACTATTTTACATGGAAAAACCTCAGTCACTTGGACCAGTGTTTGTTATTCCATAACTTTATTTTGAATGTGAAAAGTTTACCAATGCCCTATATAACTCATACATTTTGCTTTGGTTCTGACTATTTTCCTTCTATCAAATTTAATTGACTTCTACAGTGGCCAGCTTTGGTTAATGGTAACATCAATAATATCGAAAACTTTCTCCCCTTTAGCATTTAGCATTTTCCCAACAATATAATATAATACCATAATCTATACCCAGTCAATAAAACAGAATTTTCTTAAAGCAAACGTCAGCAACCCAAAATCAGCAGCCGAAAGATTAAGTCTGCAGCTCCACACTCATGTGAACCTTTCAGTCTCCCCTCCGTTCTCTCTTCTCCTCCTGCCCCTGGCAAAAGCAAAACAAAACAAAGCAAAGCATCCACCCTTCTCTTGCCGGCATGGTGAATTGTTTGCCAACATTTACTCTCTCCATTGAAATAAGAAAACAACGCAAACCTAACTGTCAGAATTAGCCCATCACTAAAACAACAACCCCAAAAATCTTACTCACAGAAAGGTTTTTCTTACTAATCTAACAATATATTGTGGGAATTAGAACTTTCCGGGCCATAAAAGTTTTGCCCTACTCCTGCTTAACTAATACTTACATGGTCTGAAATCACTCCCTCTGTTCATTTTCCCCACATCATATTTCCGTGGTTGCCCTCAGGTGCTTCAGCGTCCTGACAGTCTGAGGTCAACTGACATAGTTTCACCTGCTAAATACACAGAAAATCTTGTTGAAACCCGCACAGTTTGCACAACAGTAATATTCCCATTAAGCCCTTTCTAAACACATTATAACAATGTATCATCACTAAATCATAAATTTCTCCTCCAGATCTGCACTACTGCACTTAGTCCCAGACCTGACCACTTTATTTAATTATCCTGTATTTTACCAAGCAGTTCTGCTCACCCAGTTACAGACATGTTTCTTTCAGTGCAAACTTCACTCATACAGCCAGAAAGGAAACTTCAGTTCTTCTTCTTTCTTTTTTTAATCTTTTCCTGTCCCCACTCATTTACTTATTTGCATACTGAGTCATATCTGAAGAAGTTGCCTTGACAAGAGAAATGAATATTTAAAACATTACCACATGATTAAATAATTTTTATTTTCTTTCTACATCAATCACTTCTTTTGGTCAAACGGCACAAGAGCACTTCCAGTTCACTATTTTAAAACTACTTTAAGCTTTTAATCACTGGTTTATCTTTTTCCTTTTCACAAAAGTCACTCTATTGTCATGCAGCTCCCCTGAGTTATTCCTCAACTTCAGGCTTTAAGTGTGTTAAATCTCCACCATTTAGCATTTATGTCATGTATTCGCATTCATCAGTGTAAGCATGTCTTCGTTGCATGCATGTAATACATGCAATATTGAGTGTAAGCTGGTCTTCATTGCCTCCATGTGTTTTTCTAGTTACATTAATTCCTGGTTCTTTGCGCTGAGCTCTGGATTCAAACTGTCTCGCCCCTGATTCTGTCCGAAAATTATTTCACATGTGGCAATTTGTATATATATATATATATATATATATATATATATATATATATATATATATATATATATATACATATATATGTGCTTTCTATTTTCTATTCATTTATTTATTATTAGTTTATTTATTTCTTTATCTCTTTCTCTCTTATTTTTTATTTACCTTTCTGTTGTGATGCTCTGGACCCTTCTCAACGTCCACCAGTTCAGCCTCAATTTTCAACCCAATTTTCCTTTATTCTCACTTCAACTTGTCCAGCCTTCACCTCTCACTGGTCCTTGTCCCTCTTGTCACAGTTTCCTGTGTGGCCTCCCAAATCAACCACAGGCCCAAATCAGCTGTTTCTTCTTCTCTGTTTATTCCCTCTTCATCTTTACAGTCTTTTCTTGGCGGTTAACTCCCAGCATGGCAAATATGAAACTCAGAGAGTCCTGTCCAGTGCTTTCACAGTCACGGCAATGGTCAAAGCGCATGTTCCCATGCACAATGGTATTCATACATGCTGCTGGACCCTTCAGCGTTTTAGGTCAGTCGTACTGTCTTTTGCCTGCTGTTAATTCTTCAAGTCCATGGTGTTGTTCTGTCTGTCGTCTGTCTTCATCGGGAGATTGACTGTCCTTTAAGCTTCTTCTCAGGATAGGGACAGGATGAGAGGTGAAGCGGTGAAATTTTAAGCCAAAGCCTGGCCTGTTTTCGTCCCAATTATGTTACTCTATCATTTATTCTTCCAGGGGGTTGAGCAAGTCCATGGGCACCAACATACTAAGACATTTATTTAATATCATTTTCATTACTATTTCTTAGCACTGTCATTCACTAATTCCTCTGTTTTCATTTTGAAATGTCTCTCACAAGCTCACAAACACAAACCGCCCGTGTCGCCCGTATCAATAAACGCCCCTTTAAGGGCTTTGGCCCACTAGCGCTCCAAAGCCCGTTATTCAAAGAGAGTAAATCGTTTGGGAGGATTTGAGGGTGGATGTTCCAGTTTAAACTCCACACCAGTTGGTGGCGGTAATGCACCATTTTGTTGTTTGACAACCGCCAATAAACGATATAAAGAAGAAGGAGGGGGCGGAGCAAAGTACGAACGTTCCACGAGAGGCGGTGTTTGTACAGAGAGCTGCTTTTTCATTCAAAGAGAATAAAGTAGTACCAACGATTGGATCGATATCTGCATCGATCTGCCCACCCTTGTCTCCTGGATCGTAGCTGAGATCAGCGTGAACCACGTGGGTCTCTGCTCCTGATCTGTTTCCTGTGTTTGGAAAGAGTTCCAGCTTCATCACGGAGTTTCTCTCGGTTTGTGGGCTCATCTAAAGGTAAGCACCGAGCTAACTTTACTGTGAGTTCAGTTCATGTTGAGTTTAGCTCCTGAATGAGGTCTTCTGCTGCTCTCCTCGGTGTCTGTCCACAGTTTATTGTGAACACGTTGAGAGAAGAGTGAGAGAGTGTTTGGAGAAAAACACCAACTAATCATTAGCTCAGCATGCTGGGAGAAGTTGAGCGTTTGCTGGCAGAAAGTTGGAGCAGAAAAGTCTTTTCATTGTCCCTGCAGCTGTTTTTCTGCCTGCACCAAACCTCTACAGCCTCATTTCTATTTGAAGTGATAACAGGAAATGGAGGAGAGCGATCTGCTGTAGTATCAGGGTCACAATAAACTTTATTGTCCAGCTGCTGTGGATGAACACATGAGAGGAAGTGAACTCCTACAAAGTCTCATTTTAATGAGTCTGGCTGCTGTAAAGTGATGCACAGGAAGATGTTAACAAAAACTAATGAAACAGAGATGAAAGTAAACAGTGTTCATATTTGAAAGCACAGAGAATAAAAATATATTGTGGTGGTTAATGTGCAGGAGAGTGTGAAGAATGTAATAATGTCTTCCTGTGTCAAACACAGCTGCAGTCAAAGCAGGAAGGAAAGCACTGAAACCACTGATCAAGGCTCATTAATCAAAGACTGCTGATCAATGGCCATGAGTACCATTCACAGAGAGTTGGGGAGTCGCTGCAATCACAGCATTTGATCAATGATCATGAGAATTTGCATATTAATGCTCAAATAACTGACCTCCCAGCCCATTGTTCCTTCAGTGGTTCTAGTTTCAGTCATTATGCAAATGTACTGTTGAAGATGGGGGAAACCTGCAGTCAGCTGAGACTGAAGAAGTCACTTGGATGAGTGACGAAACGTTTCTCCAACTGAAAACGCTACGTCCAGATGAACAGAATCAAACTTTGGGGAATGGTGGAGGTAAATGGCCTGTATTTATATAGCGCTTTTCTAGTCCCTAAGGACCCCAAAGCGCTTTACATATCCAGTCATTCACCCATTCACGCACACATTCACACACTGGTGATGGCAAGCTACGTTGTAGCCACAGCCACCCTGGGGCACACTGACAGAGGCGAGGCTGCCGGACACTGGCGCCACCGGGCCCTCTGACCACCACCAGTAGGCAACGGGTGAAGTGTCTTGCCCAAGGACACAACGACCGAGACTGTCCAAGCCGGGTCTCGAACCGGCAACCTTCTGATTACAAGGCGAACTCCAAACTCTTGAGCCACGATCGCCCCATGGTGGGACTGGGGGGCTGAAGGTGTGGAAAGTGTGGGGTGGGGGAGTAACAGGTCTGTCCCTGTTTGTGGAAACCACAGGAGGAGCTGTTCAGGCCGTTCGCTGGGTGTGAATTGTTGATGGAGTCTTTAAACTTGTAGTTGCTGTTTTCCAGACTGAAGCAGAGTCGTTAGCTGAAAATTTCTCAGGCTCAAAGTGTATAAACCCCAATCCACCTTTAACATGGTCCTTCTCCCAAACCTTCAAATATGACTTTCTGGCCCTGTCATAGTAAAGGGCTGCTTAGAATATTAGAGCCAATGTCACAAAGTTCCTCCTGAAGTATAAGTGAGTGAGAGAGTTCCCTCACTTTGCAGCACAACACGTCTCACAAGATTTCTACAACCAATCAGAGTGAAATTTGTACTTTGTGTTGTCAGATGAACATATGAGACACTTTGACTCTTCAGTGCAGTGTGGAGCCTAACAAAGATCTGTTTTGTGTCCCAGCTGATCAGCAGGAGGAGAAGAGTCTGACGGAGCAGCAGAGGAACATTTTCAGCCATCTGGACTCAGCTGAGTCACTACAGAGGAAACAATGAGCTCAACACAGAAGGTGAGGAAAATATCACAGTTTCACCAAATAATCAGTCACGTCTAAAACTCATACTCTCAAACTGTTATATGACTGTGTTGTATTTTATTATATACTATGTATTTTCAAATTATGTTTACAAACATTAAGAAGTCACAAGCTATTATCATTAGTAGTAGTTTTATTAATTCAATTTTCAATTCAAATCAAATCAAATCACTTTTATTGTCACGTCACATGTGCAGGTACACTGGTACAGTACATGCGAGTGAAATTCTTGTGTGCGAGCTTCTCAAGCAACAGAGTTGTGCAAAAATACAATAACGTAAAACAAGCAAAAATATAAGAATGGCTAAATCTGAAAGTAATAAATATATGTACAATATATAAGAGTATATGCATTACTGGATGTGTATACTAAATATGTTTTTCTACGTGTGTGTGTGTGTGTGTGTGTATATACATATTTTACAAATGAAATAGAGTAAACAATAAAATAAGATATATAAAATGTACAGAGGTTGGTAGTCGGACATGTGCAAAACAGTGGCATTAATGTACAGTATGGAGTGCATAATGTTGAAGTTCCAGTAGTGAGGGTGAGGTGTCTATGACGTGTTCAGCAGTCTGATGGCCTGATGGAAAAAGCTGTCTCTCAGTCTGCTGGTACGGGACCGGATGCTGCAGAACCTCCTTCCTGATGGAAGTAGTCTGAACAGTTTATGGCTGGGGTGACTGGAGTCCTTGATGATCCTCCCCGCTTTCCTCAGGCACCACTTCCTGTAGATGTCTTGGAGGGAGAGAAGCTCACCTCCAATTATCCGTTCAGCACACCGCACTACTCTCTGGAGAGCTTTGCGGTTGTAAGCGGTGCTGTTACCATACCAGGTGGTGATGCATCCAGTGAGGATGCTCTCAATGGCACAGCGATAGAAGGTCCTGAGGATGCGGGGGCTCATGCTGAATCTTTTCAGTCTCCTGAGAAAGAAGAGGCGCTGCTGCGCCTTCTTCACTGTTTTGTTTATGTGTACTGACCATGTGAGATCCTCAGCCAGATGTACACCAAGGAAGCGGAAGCTGCTCACTCTCTCCACAGCGGCGCCGTTGATGGTGATGGGGGTGTGTACTTCCCTGCACCTCCGGAAGTCCACTATCAACTCCTTTGTCTTTGCGACGTTGAGGGTGAGATGGTTGTCTTGACACCAGTGGGTCAGGGTGCTGACCTCCTCCCTGTAGGCCGTCTCATCACCGTTGGTGATAAGACCCACCACTGTAGTGTCGTCCGCAAACTTCACAATGATGTTGGAGTTTCTAGTGGCCGTGCAGTCGTAGGTGTAGAGTGAGTACAGGAGAGGGCTCAGTACACACCCCTGTGGAGCACCAGTGTTCAGTGTGATGGGGGATGAGGTGATGCTGCCCAGTCTGACCACTTGGCGTCTGTCAGACAGGAAGTTAAGGATCCAGCTGCAGAGGGAGCTGCTCAGTCCTAGATCCTGCAGTTTCCTGTCCAGCTTCGAGGGAACGATAGTGTTGAATGCTGAGCTGTAATCTACAAACAGCATTCTCACATACGTGTCTCTTTTCTCCAGGTGTGATAGGGCAGCATGGAGTGTCAGGGCTATGGCATCATCAGTGGACCTGTTGTGGCGGTATGCGAACTGTAGAGGGTCCAGTGAGTCGGGTAGTGCGCGGTGCGCACACTGTCCGGTCTCATGGTGTTCGCTGTGTCGAATCTAGCGTAGAATACATTTAGATCCTCACACAGAGAGGCCATGGTCTGCGGTGTGCTGGTTTTCCCTCTAAAGTCTGTGATTGTGTTTAGTCCCTGCCACATACTCCGAGGGTTGTCAAACTGTTGCTCCACCCTGTCCCTGTACTCACGTTTGGCTGCTTTGATCGTCTTCCGGAGTTGGTAATGTGCATGTTTGTTCAATTCAGTGTTATTTATACAGCACCAAATCACAACAATAGTCGCCTGAAGCTGCTTTTTATTGTAATGTGGATCCTACAATAATACATACAGAGAAAACCCAACAATCATATGACCCCCTTTGAGCAGCACTTTGGCAAAAGTGGAAAGGAAAAACTCCCTTTTAACAGGAAGAAACCTCCAGCAGAATGAGGCTCACAGAGGGGCGGGGCCATCTGCAGAGAGTGGTTGGAATAAAAGACATGCTGTGGAAGTACATTATTATTATTATTATTATCATTATCATTATTATTATTATTATTATTGATACTACTACTACTAATATTATTGCTATCATTGCTGTATAAATAGACTTAATATTGGTTCATCACCCCAAAAAATATACGTCCAAAGCACCACAACGGTAGTCCGATATCAGGCAGTAAACACATTAAGTGTGTGTATTTTCCCTTTATTTTTTAGGTTTTTTTGCTCATGCAAATTGAAATGCGATTAATATAGATTGAAAATGAAAGACATTTAATTGCCATTAATCAAAAATGAATCCAATGTTTTCTACAGTCAGTGTTGGGAAGGTTACTTTTAAAATGTATTCCATTACAGAATACTGAATACATGCCCCAAAATGTATTCTGTAACGTATTCCGTTACGTTACTCAATGAGAGTAACGTATTCTGAATACGTTGGATTACTTAATATATTATCATGCTGTTTACAACTACGTGAATGTACTATTGCTGTGATTTATTACTGTTACTGAAGGTCCGCGGCTCCGAACCGTAGTAAAGGGACCTCTGGCTAATACGGTGGGTTCTGTGTCGGGCTCGTAGCTGAAAACTAGCTTTACTTTGTTGTCTGGGTCAACTTTGCTAGCTAGAGACAGAGAGAGGCGTTGAAAGGCTGCTCCAACGGAACTTATTTTTTTCCGAAGGAAAACACGAACACAGTGTACAGTCGAGTCTTAATAGCTTACTTACAAATGGGCTCGTCAGGCACTCTTCTTGGCTGCAGTGGTTATTATTATATTTACATGCTTCCAGCTCCTGTTTTTGCTCCGTGACAACTCGGACTTTTCCTTTTTCTCCCTCCTCTTGCTCACAGACACATAACGAGTATGACAGTCCATTCTCCCTGCAGCACGGACTACACCGCCCATGAGGCTACATTCTGCATTCTGCCTTAGCACAACAACAACAACAAAAGGCGCTCTCTCACCCAGGAAACACGCAGAGCGAGAGCGTCACCCTGTAACCATGGCAACCGTAACGCTGCCGCCTGGAACATCAGAACGTGGTTGTCAAACAAACCCAAACAGTCCTGACCCGCGATAATATGAAACAGGAAAGCACCGCCGTGTAATCCATTTATTTCAACAAAGTAACTGTATTCTGAATACCACCTTTTTAAACGGTAACTGTAACGGAATACAATTACTCATATTTTGTATTCTAAATACGTAACGGCGGTACATGTATTCCGTTACTCCCCAACACTGTCTACAGTGAAACGTTTGAACAGTCATGAATTATTTTTAACACCAGGTTGGATGTAATGTGTTAGAACTACCAGCAGGTGGGGATAAGAGACCTTTAAGGCGTTTGGTGCCACACTCCACCTTCAGGTTTAAAACTAGTGTTAATGGAGGGAGTTTGAAGGTTGAGTTTGTTCCACGACTGCATTTCACTCACTGCCTCTGTTTGTATCTGTGTCACTGCAGGACCAACATGGAGCGAGAAGTCAGCGCTCTCAGGAGGCCGACAAACCTCACAGAAGAAGGAGAGAGAAAACATACACCTGTGACGAGTGTGGGAAGGATTTTACTGAGAAGTATACACTAAAACAGCATCAGGTCATCCACACTGGAGAGAGACCGTTCAGCTGTGACTTGTGTGGAAAGTCTTTTTCTTGGAAGGATGCTCTAAAAAAACACCAACTCATCCACAGTGGAGTTAAAGCGTACAGCTGTGATCAGTGTGGCAAAGCTTTTACTCAAAGTAGCAGCTTACAGAGTCATCTAGTTACCCACTCTGGAATTAAGGCATACAGCTGTGATCAGTGTGGCAAAGCTTTTACTCAAAGTAGCAGCTTACAGAGGCATCTAGTTACCCACTCTGGAATTAAGGCATACAGCTGTGACATTTGTGGAAAAACCTTCAGCCAGATGGGGAACCGAAATACACACCTACGCATTCACACTGGACATGATGTGTACTGCTGTGATCAGTGTGGCAGACAGTTTACAACCAACAGGCATTTACAATGCCACATGTTGACCCACACTGAGGAGAGACCTTATAAATGTGACCTGTGTGAGAAGACTTTTAAATATCCACATCACCTGAGACATCACCAACAGATCCACACCAGAAAGAGACTCTACAAGTGCAGTTACTGTGAGGTATGTATTTATATTGTTATCTGTGTTAACTGAAACAGTAAAATGTAATTGGACGTCTGCAGAGATGCTCTTTATTTCAGGCGACGTTCAGGATAAAAATGTTGAAGGACTGACTTACACTGTCTTTGTGTCTTTGTTTAGAAGCAGAGCGACACAGATGGATCCAGTTCTCAACCCTGTCATCACTGTGGTGGTGGGAAAGACTTTCGTTGTGACCTCTGTGGAAAAACTTTCAATTGGCAAGGCAGCCTAAAAAGACATCAACGTAAACACACTGGAGACAAACTGAAATACTGCAAAGAATGTGGGAGAAGCTTCCCCACATCAAGTTCCTTAAAACAACATGAACTGATTCACAGTGGGGTTAAAAAGCACCTCTGTGATCAGTGTGGGTCATCCTTCACCACTGCATGGGGGCTTAAAACACACAAACTAGTCCACACAGGAGAGAAACCGTACAAGTGCAGACACTGTGACAAAAGCTTCTCACATTCAAGTAGTCGTAGCAAGCATGAACGTAAACACATGGAAGGAAACTACAGCTGTGACCAGTGTGACAAGAGCTTCAGGAATCTCAGTTCATACTCCAAACACAAACGATCCCACGTTACTAATGAACTGTTTCACTGTTACCAATGTGCCAAAACATTTACTAAATTATCTGCTCTGTGCAAACATCAGCGTGATCACTCAGGGCTGAAATCACTCCCATCACTGGATCACAGTGAATCTGAAGAGACAGAAAGATCCTCTGGTTTCAGTGTCAGACTTAAAACCCTTGAGATCAGGCTCCACAGAGTTCAGATGGAATCTCCTGTAAAGATCTGATGAAAATGTTCCACTAGATGGATGTATAATCTCTTTTTCTGACAGTTGCTCTCTTCCTGTTTCTGCCAGTGCTGACTGTGCACAGATGTAATTCAGATCCATGTCACTGTTTGGAAGTATCAGAGAACTGCTGATGCTGTAAAGCTGCTGGTCAGTCTGATGGGCTGTTGTGTTGTTGTTGGTGATGCTGGATGAAGGGCTGGTGGACCAGGGGCCCGTTCTTCGTACCTCGCTAAGTAAGTTAGCCGGATTTGAATGTTGACGATTTCGCGTGATCTTGGATCGTTCGGTTCTCCGAAGCTCATCTGGGACTTGCTGTCATAGCAACAGATCCGTGGCGTAAACCTGCTCGGGAGCAGGTTTACTTTATGTAAACAGGATTAGATCGCGGCCACTCAGGTATGTCCGCTGCAGTTATATGAAAGCAAGAGCGATATGTCGCCACTGTTTTACCATAAATAAATATTATCAATGTAACTAAAGATAATGCAGCATTTGATTCTTTTATTGATTTCATACAGATACATACAGGTCATTTCCGAAAAAAAGGGAAATGTACTATTAATAATTCTATTACATGTAGTAGATCATGTCAGATGTAATTCATATTTTAGAGTAGTAATAGTAAATTACTACGTGCAATCAAGATGAGAGACCATGACTATAAAAGCGAAGGTGGATTTGGGAAGTCTGTCGCAGCCATGTCCTGTCCGTTTGTACGCGAGCAAGGAAGGTGCAAGATTGATAAGGAGAGTTTACAGAATTTAGCGTATATTGCGGGATAGACAGGATCCTTTAGCTCAGCGCGATCACTTACGAGTTTAATTTGTCAGCAACTTTCTGCCAGCCCTCTCTCCTTGCTTTTGCAGCCTTTGCAGTGTTCCCCTGCGTTTTAATTAAACTCTGAAACTCCTGAAATCCCTCAATCAAGAGTTCTTGCTCTGCTGCCGTGAAATACTGAGCGCGCTCCTTCGACATCTTCGCCGACCAATCACAGGGTTGCCGATCAATGTTTCTACTATCGATGCGTAGCCCCTTTTAAGCCACCCAGTGATCTCAGATTACTTCATCCAGCTATACTAATCGTCAACAACAGGTGTGTTCGGAGAACCGGATTAGCGAGCTCAAAGTTAGCGCGATGATTTGATCTTGGATGTGTCATTTGATCTTGGATGTAGTAAGCGAGGTACGAAGAACGGGCCCCAGGTGAGCTCAGGTTAAGGGTAGATCCCCTCTGAGCAGCAGGTGATCCTTTGTCCTACTTGTTGGAGATTAACTTTACGGACTGGAGCTGGAAAAAAAAACCCAAAAGAAAAATATATTTCTAAAGAAGTCAGAAAGAGATTTTGTTGTCACAATTTTCCTTTTCTGTTTATTTCATGTTAACATGATTTAATTGAACAAAAATCATGTAAACATGAATCTCAGACCACAGTAAAATAGAACATTTGTCTTAGTGTTTTGACACAGCATTTCTAAATACAGATAATGATTAATGATGTAACATGTCATGTATTCTGTATGTATTTGAAGTGTGATAAAAATGACTCTGGATCAGTCCTGGTGTCACAGACAGGCCTCGGGGCTTCAAACCTCAGAAAGTCCTTTTGGCTCTCAGCTGAATTCCTCTGACACACTTTAACAACTATAAGTCAAAGGTCAGAGGTCATATGATTTGGGAATGACAATGCTGAATAACCACATCACTGATTAGGTATTGTAGTAACAACTCAGACTGTTATAATTATTTAGTTAATAATACAGGTTCATGATGTTGTTTCAGGTTGTTTGTGGTTCAATTTCTTGCGTCGGTTGTAAATGTGGCAGCTTTAGTCTTTCCTGTCTTTTTAAAAAGAGTTTTGTTACCGTCCACATTCAGGATGATGAACATTTCTCTGATGGTGCTGGTGTGGCACTGGTATCTCCCCTCATCCTGAATGTTCACCTCTGTCAGCTGGAGTGAGGCGTTTCCTCTGGAGACCTGATCCTTGGAAAGTGAAGTCCTACTTCTGACTGAATATATGATCGAGCAGTTATATAACCATGAATCTGTCCACGGAGCTCCTCCTCGCCTGCTGTGCATCCGTGTTCAGCAGCCTTTCATCTGTTTCTCAGGTTTTGTATATTAAATAGTACCTGCTTCTGGGGTTCGACATGTTTTGGTTCTCTTATTTTACGTATATAATTAAGATGTTGTGAATAAGTATTTCAGTTGTATCCCGTAGTTGTTTGCTTGACATCGAGCTTTATCCAAGGAAAAACAAAAACACCGTCTTTCCTCCAAAATCACACTTGGATTACAGCTGGACTGATTTACCAGGTGGTGATACAAAAAATAAAAAGTCTAAGCTATTTAAATCTATAGAACATAATCAACAACAGAGACCAGACCTGAAAGTGTGAAACATACTGTATTTGGCAAAAATATATATACAACAAAATATAATAAAAATAATTATAAACAAAAATATTTTTTGAATAAGTGTTTTCATTAAGTGTTAGATAATAAACTCAAAAAGCTGCACTGTACCATAACAGCCAAGGAGCAACAAAGTCAGTGTCCATGTCTACCTCACATTAAACAGACATATTTCATATGAAATGACTGAAATGTAAAACAGAAAGCTGACTAAAATATTTTAATTCTCTTGAAAAGGTCATGAATGGTTTTCATGGGTACCCCCTTTAATGAGCTGATGGGGGCACCCAGTGTATTTATAACTGAAGCAGAGTCTCTCCGAGTGAACGTCCAGATGTGATCAATAGTGAGTCAGGATGTGATTCCTTCAAGAGTCGTGGTGAGAATTACATAAATATTGGAAATTGGAAAAGTTGGTGCTTAAGTTTTTATAATAGCAATTTGCATGCACTCCAGAATGTTATGAAGAGTGATCAGATGAATTGCATCGTCATTCACAACGTCAGAACTTCAAGGAAAGAGGTTCAATTCTTGATAAGAAGGCTTCAGGGTGTCCAAGAAAGTCCAGCAAGCGCCAGGATCGTCTCCTAAAGACGATTCCGCTGCGGGATCGAAGTGTCACCAGTGCAGAGCGTGCTCAGTTATGGCAGCAGGCAGGTGTGAGCACATCCAGTAGCGGTTTTTGATACGGGCGACACGGGCGGTTGCCCGGGGCGGCATCACGGGCGGTTGCCCGGGGCGGCATCACGGGCATCGGCAAAAAAAATAAAAAATTGCTCGTACTCATGGTGCCCCGACATCATGCCAGCGCATATTGGGGATGGCATAGGCACCGATCGGTTTTCTATCGCCCATTTGCTGGGAGTAAGGGAGCCCTCCGTTTGCGGGGTACGCCTGCTGCTTGCGGCACAGAGAGGAGAGGGCGGGGCGGCGGGGGATTCTCGGGCTGGCTGGAGCAGCATCTAATAACCAACTCGCAAAATAAAACAAAATAAAAACAAACCAACAACACGAAAACACCAGACATTATGATACAGAGTTATAATTTGCACCGATGTTTTTCTATATTTCCCTCGGGATGAATAAAGCATAATTAATCAATAAATCAATCAATACACGAAAAGTGAGCGCGAGAGCCCTCGGTGCGCCTGCTCGCTGCTGAAGTCAAAGTAAACTTTATTGTCATCTCCGCTACATACAGTCCAGTATAGAGAGAGACGAGACGACGAGGCTCCAGTTACAGCTGTGCAAGTAAACGAACAATAAATAGTTAAGAGTAAAAACATGAATATACAGGGATCAATAATAATTTAAAATGTATATTTTATATTTTGTTGATTTAAAGTCTCAGACACAACCCGTTTTTAAAGTTTAAAAAAAGAGAAAGAAGAGGAGGAGTGTAGCGACTTCCACAGTCGCTAGAGGCCGGGGACTGAGCCTGCCTATTTGCCTGATGCGCTGTCAACTTTACGCAATAATGCGAGAGGTGGAATTGCTTGCTTGTTTATTAAAGTGCTTGAAAAGTTTACAGAGCAATGTGATCGGCTCGCAATACAAACTCTTAAAACATCACAGGCTCTAATGCAAGAAGGGGAAACTCGTTGGCTGCGGTCAACAAAAACTACGGCTACCAGCCCTCCTCTCTGTCAAAATCAAACCAGCGAAAGACAGACTGACAACGCCCTCTTAATGTCGCCGCTACCACCCACATGACTCCCGTTACACATCACCATAGCAACCAAACAAATGAAAACCCAGTGATCATTAAAATTCAATACATTTAATTATGGCTCCTACAAGGAGAAACAAGCAAAAGATACAGGTAAGCAGATGTGTCATTGGATAATGGCAGGTCATGCATCCTAAACCTTTCAGAATACTTTCTTAATTATATGGGTTACAGTTCCTCCAAGAAGAAATGGTAAAAATAGTTACAGTAACAGACTAAACTCCAAACAATATATACAATAATATAATATTAATATAATAGTAATTAGTCATTGTCAATTGTTGATTTGTCCTGTTCTCATTGTATGACGAATTATGATGTCTGTTTAGTAGCCGCTTGCATACTATGCATTCTCTCTCTTCATATGTGTGTGTGTGTGTGTGTGTGTGTGGGGGGGGGGGGAGGGAGTGTTCGCCCAGGGCACCAAATAGGCTAGGACCGCCACTGCCATCACTATTGCTTGGTATCCCGAATCTGAAGGTAGAGCATGAGCCAAGGGTTTGAGCCAAGTTGAATCCAGAAACTACAGCACAAGAAAGTTTCAGTGATAAGGTAAATCACAGTGAGAACTTGAAACATGAGCACCAGTTACCAACATGGGTGGATGACAAACTGGCGGTGAATGAAGGTCAGCGTTTGGCTTAAATCACTCTGGTTTGATGGCCAGCAATTGGCTCCAGGTGTGAAAGGAGCTGGAGGAGGTGGCCCTACCCAGGGGCGGATCCCATGTAGGTTCAGGAGCTACATGGAAATTCCAGCCACCCACTGTGGACCATGACATAAAGATCATCATCAGTTTATGTGATGGTCTCAGTGGTTTTTTCTATCTATTTTGATAAATAAAATAATACAGTAAAATAATATAATAAAATAATACGATAAGCCTTTATTATATCCTTTATATTTTTAAATATGAAGTAAATAAAGGAAATGATAATGAATCAAGCATCTTTGTTCTTTTAGTTCCAAAGTGGGAGTTTTCTCTCTGTAAAGACTCGAGTTCAGTGTTGACTGTGTGCTCTGTGTTCTTGAACTCCTGAATGCGCTGGGTTGTTCAGTTTTCCAGCAAAACAAAATTTGTGTTCAAGCATTATTTGCTAATTTCCATCGAGCTCCTCCTCACCTGCTGTGCATCTGTGTTCAGCAGCCTTTCCTCTGTGTTTCTCAGGTTTTGTATTTTAATTAGTACTACTATTTTAAAAGGTAATGAAATCTTTCATCAGTTTCATAAACTTTAACCCTGTATTAGTGTTATTGTTTTTGAAACTGACCTGTAATGTTGTCTGTCATCACTGTCAGTGCTGTATGTTTAGTATCACTTTGGCTTCTGTGAATCTGTTCTGTTTAACTGTTTCTAAACTTTTATGTTGTCTATTTACAGTCTTTGGTTAGAGAAGCGCTTTTAGCTGCTTGTCAGAGGAGAATGTACTTCCTGAACAACAATGCCCCCTAGAGGCTGAAGATAGTAATGCATATGTCATGTTTTAGATTTTTCGCTCCCGTTTATGCATAACAGTAAAATGTTTAGGATGTTGTGGGGATAAAAAACAAACACTTCAGTCAACCCACACTTGGACCCTGAAATGTGTGAAGATCTAAATATTTATCAAAGTAAGATTTATAATATTTGATGTATGTACAAGGTTGAGTATAGAGAGAAATAACAGAGATTAATGAAATATTACACAGACATAAAGAATCCCATTTTTAAAATCAGTCACTCCTGTTAAAAGAAAAGATATTATTAGAATATTTTTTACAAAGCTCTAAATGACATTTACCCTGCAATTGACTATGTGCACGAGAAAATGCTAACTTCCTGGTTTGAGGCTGGATGTGGGGTTGTACATTTCCGGTAGCTTTACTTTGCGGTAAATCGCTACTGCGAAGATATACTCCAAAATCATGTCCAAAACTCGAAAACGGAAAGATTGCGTTAAGTTCCAAAGAGCAGAAGGTGGGAACACTCACCACTGTTGTGTCACAAAAAATCTAATGATAGATTTTGACGTTTAACCACTTAAGCCCCACGCCCCTGATACTGGGGCCAAAAAAGAGGAGATCACGTTTAATCGGTTATAACGATTATATATATAAGTCCAGACATGTGTGGTATCCACAGAAACCTCAGAATCTCAGCTAAAATGTCATATAAACCATTTCTACAACCACCAAACACAACGAAAATAAGCCGCGATTAAACGAGCAGTTACGTAAATGCGCAGAAGTCCGCTAAACAAACAAAACCGAACCAGAAATTCTTCAGACTTCATGTAACCGGTTAAAGATAGGCTGGTTAGCTCCCAGAGCTATCACTGACTCCACACACCAAGTTTCACCACGATCAGACCAAAATTCACTGAATTAGCCACAAAAGAAGACCACAAAAACACACAGCGGCGCAAATGCCCTAAGACAGAAATTGGCTTACCGTCCCGATTTCCTCCATTATTTTCGCCGGTAGCCGGTAACCACGTGATTGACGTTTAAAGAGTTTAGATCGATCGGTTGTTTGCATCACTCAACACAAGCAGAACTGCATCACTGCAGCATAAGACACATCGTCCACATTCAGAAGTACATCTCTGTATAGTGACTGGTCTTATTCTTTAAACAGGCAAATGTTCAGCATTCAAACTACAGATGAACAACAGTCACAGATGTTTCCCATTATGTCCACACCTACACAGCATGTTAACAAACCGTGAAAAAGCCACACAAAAATGAACGATTGCTGGTGAGGGTTTCTATACATTAGTATGTATGAAGGGTATGTTGTGACTTACCTTCAAAATTACAGTGGTCCCTCATTATAACGTGGTTCACCTTTCACCTCGCTGTTTTGCGGAATTTTTAGTGCAAGTTTTTGCTTATTTTTACGTCACATTGTGTCCTGCGTCCTGATCGCTGCAGACGATCTCCTCCGTGACGTCTCTCCTGTACAGTACAGAATCGCTGCATCATTGCTAGCAGTGTGACTCTGAAGTGCAGTACTGGATGTCCACGATGTCCATGCATCAAAAAATAAAATTGGCTACTTGATTTCACCTATCGCTGGTTATTTTTAGAACATAACACCAGCAATAAACGAGGGACAGCTGAGAAATATAACATTTGAATCCCTTTTCTCTTTTGCTCTGAGGCGTGGGGGAAAAATATGGACAAGTCCATGAACATCATTTACAGATATATTGCGTAAATGCCCAAGACATCTATAGAAATGTAAATCGCCGCTTGATTCATTCATTTGCTTAACTTGTTTTGGACCGTAAACAAGGCGCGAATAGGACACCGGAAACAAAGCTCCACACAGGAGTTTTTGCACCGGAAGTAGCATATGCTAACGTGCACATAGTCAATAACACACCTTGGAAACTCCCATTGTAAATTAGTGCTGTATATAAAAGAAAATACACACATGCATTAATAAAAAAAAAAAAAAAAAAAAAAAAAAAAAAACTATTTAATGAGCGTCCCTCGTGAAAAAAGGGACCATTTTGGGTAACTTTGGATTTTGGATTCTCAATATGTCAGTCATTTTAAAGACTAGTTGCATGAAACTTGGCCAGGATGTGTATTTTAGGATTATTTTTGAAATTCAATGATCCCCTCTATGGTGTGGTGTATAGTAAAGGAAATAAACATATGTACTACCTTTGACATCCCTCGTACCATTTTGGGCCCCATTGACTCCCATTATAATCACATATTTTCGATATACTGTAATCCTGACATGTGATAATGCTTTTCTCATGAATACCTAATGGATCTAAGCCTCTGCCTTCAAAATAAAGGAAAAATAGGTTTTGGATCAAATGAGCAAAATATTAGGCACAGACATACAGACACCATAGACATTTTCAGTGGTTTTGAATGCAGGACATGGTTATCTTACTATGCAAAATACATGGCAATAAAACGGCTGACCACCATAAAATAGTCTTGATGTAGTGGAACTGATATAAGAGAGTGGTGTGAATGTGATTGAGAATATATATATATATATACTCTGTGTGTGTGTGTGTGTGTGTGTGTGTGTGTGTGTGTGTGTGTCGGTCGCGAACAAAACGGCCCGTAGAGCCACCTCCTTGAATAGAATAGAATAGAATAGAATAGAAGAATAGAATAATCCTTTAATTGTCCCACAAGGGGAAATTTGGTTGTATCAGCAGCAAAAAAACCCACACATATACAAACAGAACAGGACACAAAACAGAAGCACAATTTTTACATATTTACATCATGGACAATAGTTACCAGAGCAGAGTACAGTACAGTTGTTTAAATTAGCGTACACATAGTGTGCAAAAATAGCAGGATACTGAAAGATATTTAAATAGTTAAGAATATTTAGAATAATTAGAAAAGTGCAGATTGTTTATTGTACCTGTGCATTAAAAAGTAGACATGTAACTTTCAATAAGTTAGTGTATATATAAGCTGAGAAAAGTAATGTGCAAGTTATAACAGTAGAAGTTGTTACAGCACAGATGTAAACATCTATGTTTGTTGGGAGCAGTTCTGACTGTACAGTCTGACAGCTGCAGGGAGGAAGGACCTGCGGAAACGCTCCTTCATGCATCTAGGATGCAGCAGTCTGTCACTGAAGCAGCTCTGCAGTTCAGCAGCATTTACATGCATGAGGTGGGAGACTCTGTCCATCAGAGATGTTATTTTGGCCAGAGTCCTTCTGTCTCCCACCACCTGCACTGGGTCCAGTGTGCATCCCAGAACAGAGCTGGCCTTCCTGATGAGTTTATCCAACCTCTTCCTCTCAGCTGCCGATAAACCGCTGCTCCAACATACCACACTGTAAAAAATGACAGATGCCACCACAGAGTCATAGAAGGTCTTTAAAAGCGCTCCCTGTACTCCAAATGACCTCAGCCACCTCAGCAGGTAGAGTCTGCTCTGACCCTTCCTGTAAAGAGCATCAGTGTTGTGGCTCCAGTCCAGTTTATTATTCAGGTGAACACCCAGGTACCTATAAGAGTCCACTATCTCAATGTCCACTCCCTGGATGTTCACCGTGTCAGTGTGGTGGGTCTGCGTCTCCGAAGTCCACCACCAACTCCTTGGTTTTCCCGGCGTTGATCAGCAGGTGGTTCTGCTGACACCAGTCCACAAAGTCCAGAGTCCACTGTCTGTACTCTGAGTCGTCCTCATCTGTGATGAGGAAAAGTGAACAACGGCAGCCTGCTCCGTTTTTTTTTTCCTTTCTCTGAACCTCTGTCAATGTTATTCTGCTTCATTTTGCACATGAGCCTTGTGTTTGCTCTCAGTAAGCGAGGGGTGCAAAAGCAGCCACGTGTTTGTTGAGCAGAGGGGGGAGGGGAAGTCTTTACTCTCCCAGTGGCACGTCAGCAGAGCCGGGGGGAGAGACAGAGAGAGATCGTTTTCTATCTTTTTGGATTCAAGTGCACATTTGAAGTCTGTGAGAATAGTTTGCAGCCTTGTCTTACGAGTCATTTCTGCACAGACGCCACAAAATGCACTGACGCGCGCACGCACAACACGAAGCGCACGGTCAATTTAGGGGAGCTTGGAAGCTTTGCTCATCGTGTAAACAGCGCATTATTATCGTAACTGCTGCAAAAGGTAGGATATGTCCTGTCTGAAAAATCCATCCATCTAGAGGTTCGTGCTATAAAATGTAAATTACATCTTTGTTCAGTTTGTTGTTGAGTTTGTTCAGGTCAGTTCAGTTTCCCAGTGGCACAGGGACAGAACAGGAGGGAGAGACAGAAAAAGATCATCATCTGTACAATAAGATAGAGGATGATCTTCTTTTTTTATTTTATTTAGGTGCATCTTTGAAGTCTGTGAGAATAGTTTGCAGCCTTGTCTCACTCGTGATTTCTGCACAGACGCCACGAAATGCACAGACGGGCGCACGCACAACACGAAGCGCACAGTCAATTTAGGGGAGGCTTTTGCTGAGAAAGAGCAGCCTTCCAAAAAGCGGAAGCAGAGCTCATCGTGCAAACAGCACATTATTATCGTTACTGCTGCAAAGATATATATAAGATATGCCCTGTCTGCAAAATCTAACCATCTTGTGGTTCATGCTATGTATGATAATGTAAATTACATCTTTGTTTATTTAGTTGTTGAGTTTGTTCAGGTCAGTTCAGTTTGTTTTTTTGCAATAAAGTGTTATTGTTCCAAAAATAATAATGCATCCAAATCAATGTTGTTATGAATTATTTACCTATTCAAGGGTGTAATAACCTCATGCCAAATATTTCCATTTGCAACTAATGTTTTGAAAATATTGCATATTATGGTCCCCCCAAAACCCAGGGGATTTTATGACAATAAAGCCATAAAAACCTAAAAAATATTTAAAAAATAATGAAAAACTTTATATCTGTGGTGAGGTCTGAAGTTGTTTAAAAGATCTGATGTGAAAAAAAAATGAAAAATTAATTTATATATGATCATGCCATATCACCTTTTGGATGGGGACCATTTTGGGTCCTGAGGGACACCAATGGGTGTAAATTTTGAGGGATGCTTAATATAACCACTAAGAAAACCTCTCTCATCTAATCAAACTCAGCCTACACAGTAAAATACACTCAAATTGATCAAAAACTGAACTGATGACTTCCTACTTTCAGTTCTTTCATTTAAGTGATGGTGGATTATAACCTCCATTCAAAGCATTCAAAAAAGACAAGAGGAAACTGTAGAACATGTTATATTACACTGTGAGAAGGTAACTGATCCAAAACCTCAGTAACATAAAAATGAAACTGGATCTTATTGATTTACTGCAAAAGGACTCAAGAAGTGAAAGTTATCAGGCCTTATTCCAGTTTTTAAAAGAGAGAAAATTGTTTGGGAGGATATGAGTTTACACTCCACACCAGTAGGTGGCGGTAATGCACCTTTCAGTTGTTTGACAACCGCCAAAACAAACGTAAGAAAGAAGAAGAAGAAGAAGGATGGGGCGTAGCAAAGTAAGAATGTTCCATGAGAGGAGGTGTTTTCACAGAGAGCTGCTTTTTCATTCAAGGAGAATAAAGTAGTACCAACGTTTGGATCGATATCTGCATCGATCTGCCCACCCTTGTCTCCTGGATCGTAGCTGAGATCAGCGTGAACCACGTGGGTCTCTGCTCCCTGATCTGTTTCCTGTGTTTGGAAAGAGTTCCAGCTTCATCACGGAGTTTCTCTCGGTTTGTGGGCTCATCTAAAGGTAAGCACCGAGCTAACTTTACTGTGAGTTCAGTTCATGTTGAGTTTAGCTCCTGAATGAGGTCTTCTGCTGCTCTCCTCGGTGTCTGTTCACAGTTTATTGTCAACACGTTGAGAGAAGAGTGAGGGAGTGTTTGGAGAAAAACACCAACTAATCATTAGCTCAGCATGCTGGGAGAAGTTGGAGCAGAAAAGTCTTTTCATTGTCCCTGCAGCTGTTTTTCTGCCTGCACCAAACCTCTACAGCGTCATTTCTATTTGAAGTGATAACAGGAGATGGATGAGAGCGATCTGCTGCAGTATCAGGGTCACAATAAACTTTATTGTCCAGCTGCTGTGGATGAACACATGAGAGGAAGTGAACTCCTACAAAGTCTCATTTTAATGAGTGTGGCTGCTGTAAAGTAGTGATGTGTCCTGTGTGTCAAAGCTTCGAATCGCGCTTCGGGTAATCTCGGGGGCGTGTCTGTGAAGCGCGTATCGAGGCTTGCTTTGATTACGTATGCAGTGACGTTCGAGGCTTCGCGGGCAGTCCGTACCACGTGACTGATTCGGGAACTGGTTCACTGGTTCGCGCCAGATTCGAAATAAAATGGGCAGCAAAACACAGCTGATTCCCCCATCACATTGTGTTGCGGAATTGGATTGTTTACGTGCTACATAGTTACTTGAGCATTTCTTCTTCGATGGTGCCTGCAAGGAAGAGATTTGTTTTCTCTTCTAATAAAGTATGCACACAGTAATAAATATCACAAATGATAAGTACCATAATATAAATAAACAACACTACAGATCCTATAACCTGATTTATGTCTTTTAGTTTATTAAAAGTGAAGCGCCACACAGTTTGTGTCATTATCCAGATGTACATAAGCATGATTACACAGTTATAGGGGCGGGTTTTGATTATCGATTAAAATCGATTCTCGCTTGGAAAACGTGATATTGTTTAATTAAAATCCTGAATCGATTTTTAATATAACTTTATTTTGCCCGAAATGCCAGAATCTCAGGTTAAACCTCACAAAAATTTCAACAACCACCAAACAGCTAAAACAGTAAGTGACAGCAGGTACACGGATTCTGCACAAAGACGCAAACACAAAAGCGCGGAACCGCTGACGGATCAGAATCAGTGAGATGTCGCCTTTCTCACCCGACGACACGGACACGGTCGGGGCTGAAAGGACAGCTCACTGATTCTCATGTGTCGGCGGGTCCGCGCTTCGCTTTTACGTCTTTTGCGCTGATTCTGACGCTGCAGGTTTTATTTCTCTCCAAACAATATTGACTGAACCAGCAGCAAAAGAAGATCCAAACTACGCTTCACATAAACATCGTCATGAATTCCCTCTGACTTTTGCTGTTTTGCTTTCACCACGATAAAAATCACACTTCATGCACAGCTCTCTCCTCTCTCTCTCTCTCTGTACTTGAAGAACAGTTTCCGTCTAAAAATCTGTTTTCTGCATTATTCCCTTGCTTGTTACGCACAAGTCTACCGTTGTTTACAGCGCTGTCAGCCGCTGTTTTTCCTTTTACTTACTACCGAAAAGAAAACCTAATTTCTGCTGTTCAATAGGCTACCAAACAAATTTAAACTTTTTAAAATTATGCAAAATTGCAAAACGCTTAGCCGTGTCTCTAAACCTCTGTAACTTTGCTTTGCTTCATTCAGCAGCATCAGGTAATGTTCATATGTTGATGAATGGTTTTCTTTCGTTTTGATCTGCTGCAGAATATTTTTATAAATCGTATTTCTGTTTTATCCTTAGCTGCTTTGACACAAAGGCATCTGCTGTGATGCTCACACCTTTGATAAAGTCTCGCCAGTGTCAGCTTTCTTTTATAGATATAAAAATATAGAAATGTACTGATCCATGATCTGAATTATAATATTTCTGACTGAGGCACAATTTCCCCTGATCGAATCCTGGATCGAATCGATTCTAGAAATCAGTGACAATACGCAGGCCTAACAGTTACACAATCATACCAAAACTCTGTCCTGATAGTTTCCACTTTCTCTTTTGTATCAGACATACTGAGACAATATTTGGGATAAATAACCACGAAAACAATCTATTTATTCAGTTTAGAGGTTTACACATCACATCATTATAATCACAGAGCCTATTTCACTTAAATCGTCCACTTGATGGCGCAGTAGAGCAAATGAATCATCACAATGCTTCGAACCATGAGTCGACCAGTTGGATGGAAAGCTTCAGCTCATCACGAGGCTTCATCTCACCATCACTACTGTAAAGTGATGCACAGGAAGATGTTAACAAAAACTAATGAAACAGATGAAAGTAAACAGTGTTTATATTTGAAAGCACAGAGAATAAAAATATATTGTGCTGGTTAATGTGCAGGAGAGTGTGAAGAGTGTAATAATGTCTTCCTGTGTCAAACACAGCTGCAGTCAAAGCAGGAAGGAAAGCACTGAAACCACTGATCAAAGCTCATTAATCAAAGACTGCTGATCAATGGCCATGAGTACCGTTCACAGAGAGTTGGGGAGTCGCTGCAATCACTGAACTTTGATCAATGAGCTTTGATCAGTGGTTGTTGATCAATGTTCATGAGAATTTGCATATTAATGTTCAATAACTGACCTCCCAGCCCATTGTTCCTTCAGTGGTGCTCGTTTCAATCATTATGCAAATGCACTGTTGAAGATTGGGGAAACCTGCAGTCAGCTGAGACTGAAGAAGTCACTTGGATGAGTGACGAAACGTTTCTGCTACTGCAAAAGCTACGTCCAGATGAAAAGAATCAAACTTTTAGGAATGGTGGAGGTGGTGGGACTGGGGGGCTGAAGGAGTTGAAAGTGTGGGGTGGGGGAGTAACAGGTCTGTCCCTGTTTGTGGAAACCACAGGAGGAGCTGTTCAGGCTGTTGCTGGGTGTGAATTGTTGATGGAGTCTTTAAACTTGTAGTTGCTGTTTTCCAGACTAAAGCAGAGTCGTTAGCTGAAAACTGGTTTTAGAGGTTCATTCAGGACACCTTCTCAGGCTCTTACAGCCTTACCTGTATCATAACAAAGTGTATAAAGCCCAATCCACCTTTAACATGGTCCTTCTCCCAAACCTTCAAATATGACTTTCTGGCCCTGTCATAGTAAAGGGCTGCTTAGAATATTAGAGCCAATGTCACAAAGTTCCTCCTGAAGTATAAGTGAGTGAGAGAGTTACCTCACTTTGCAGCACAACACGTCTCACAAGATTTCTACAACCAATGAGAGTGAAATTTGTACTTTGTGTTGTCAGATGAACATATGAGACACTTTGACTCTTCAGTGCAGTGTGGAGCCTAACAAAGATCTGTTTTGTGTCCCAGCTGATCAGCAGGAGGAGAAGAGTCTGACGGAGCAGCAGAGGAACATTTTCAGCCATCTGGACTCAGCTGAGTCACTACAGAGGAAACAATGAGCTCAACACAGAAGGTGAGGAAAATATCACAGTTTCACCAAATAATCAGTCACGTCTAAAACTCTCATACTCCCAACCTGATATATGACTGTGTTGTATTTTATGTAGTATGTATTTTAAAATTGTGTTTACAACCATTAAGAAGTCACAAGTAATTATTGTTCTTTAATATTATTATTAGTAGCAGTGTTATTAATTAAATTTTCAATTCAATTCAGTGTTATTTATACAGCACCAAATCACAACAATAGTCACCTCAAGGTGCTTCATATTGTAATGTGGATCCTACAATAATACATACAGAGATAACCCAACAATCAAATGACCCCCTTTGAGCAAGCACTTTGGAGACAGTGGGAAGGAAAAACTCCCTTTTAACAGGAAGAAACCTCCAGAAGAACAATGCTCACAGAGGGGCGGGGCCATCTGCAGGGAGCGGTTGGGGCGAAAAAAGGAAGACAGGATAAAATACATGCTGTGGAAGTACATTATTATTATTATTACTATTATTATTATTATTATTATTACTATTATTATTATTATTATTATTACTATTAGTAGTAGTAGTATTAATAATAATATTATTGCTATAATTGTTGTTCAAATAGACTCAATATTGGTTCATCAACCCAAAAAATATACGTCCAAAGCAGCACAACGGTAGTCCGATATCAGGCAGTAAACACATTAAGTGTGTATATTTTCCTCTTTTTTTTTTAGAATTTTTTTTAGAATTTTTTTGCTCATACAAATTGAAATGCGATTAATATAGATTGAAAATGAAAGACATTTAATTGCCATTAATCAAAAATGAATCCAATGTTTTCTACAGTGAAACGTTTGAACAGTCATGAGTTATTTTTAACACCAGGTTGGATGTAATGTGTTAGAACTGCCAGCAGGTGGGGATAAGAGACCTTTAAGGTGTTTGGTGCCACACTCCACCTTCAGGTTTACAACTAGTGTTAATGGAGGGAGTTTGAAGGTTGAGTTTGTTCCACGACTGCATTTCACTCACTGCCTCTGTTTGTATCTCTGTCACTGCAGGACCAACATGGAGCGAGAAGTCAGCGCTCTCAGGAGGCCGACAAACCTCACAGAAGAAAGAGAGAGAAAACATACACCTGTGACAAGTGTGGGAAGGATTTTACTGGGAAGGCTGAACTAAAACGTCATCAGGTCATCCACACTGGAGAGAGACCGTTCAGCTGTGACTTGTGTGGAAAGTCTTTTTCCTGGAAGGTTGTTCTAAAACAACACCAACTCATCCACAGTGGAGTTAAAGCGTACAGCTGTGATCAGTGTGGCAGAGCTTTTACTCACAGTAGCTACTTACAGAAGCATCTAGTTACCCACTCTGGAATTAAGGCATACAGCTGTGACGAGTGTGGAAAAACTTTCAGCCGGATAGAGAGCCGAAATACACACCTACGCATTCACACTGGACATGATGTGTACTGCTGTGATCAGTGTGGCAGACAGTTTACAACCAACAGGCATTTACAATGCCACATGTTGACCCACACTGAGGAGAGACCTTATAAATGTGACCTGTGTGAGAAGACTTTTAAAGCTCCACATCACCTGAGACGACACCAACAGATCCACACCAGAAAGAGACTCTACAAGTGCAGTTACTGTGAGGTATGTAGTTATATTGTTATCTGTGTTAACTGAAACAGTAAAATGTAATTGGACGTCTGCAGAGATGCTCTTTATTTCAGGCGACGTTCAGGATAAAAATGTTGAAGGACTGACTTACACTGTCTTTGTGTCTTTGTTTAGAAGCAGAGCGACACAGATGGATCCAGTTCTCAACCCTGTCATCACTGTGGTGGTGGGAAAGACTTTCGTTGTGACATTTGTGGAAAAACTTTCAGTCGACAAGACAACCTAAAAAAGCATCAACGTCGACACACTGGAGACAAACTGAAATACTGCAAAGAATGTGGGAGAAGCTTCCCCACATCAAGTGAGTTAAAACGCCATGAACTGATTCACAGTGGGGTTAAAAAGCACCTCTGTGATCAGTGTGGGTCATCCTTCATTACTGCAGTCACCCTTAAAAGACACAAAGAAGTCCACACAGGAGAGAAACCATACAAGTGCAGACACTGTGACAAAAGCTTCTCACATTCAAGTAATCGTAACAATCATGAACGTACACACATGGAAGGAAACTACAGCTGTGACCAGTGTGACAAGAGCTTCAGGAATCTCAGTTCATACTCCAAACACAAACGATCCCACCTTACTAATAAACTGTTTCACTGTTACCAATGTGCCAAAACATTCACTTCATTGTCTGCTCTGTGCAAACATCAGCGTGATCACTCAGGGCTGAAATCACTCCCATCACTGGATCACAGTGAATCTGAAGAGACAGAAAGATCCTCTGGTTTCAGTGTCAGACTTAAAACCCTTGAGATCAGGCTCCACAGAGTTCAGATGGAATCTCCTGTAAAGATCTGATGAAAATGTTCCACTAGATGGATGTATAATCTCTTTTTCTGAAGGTTGCTCTCTTCTTGTTTCTGCCAGTGCTGACTGCACAGCTGTAATTCAGATCCATGTCACTGTTTGGAAGCATCAGAGAACTGCTGATGCTGTAAAGCTGCTGGTCAGTCTGATGGGCTGTTGTGTTGTTGTTGGTGATGCTGGATGAAGGGCTGGTGGACCAGGTGAGCTCAGGTTGAGGGTAGATCCCCTCTGAGCTGCAGGTGATCCTTTGTCCTACTTGTTGGAGATTAACTTTACGGACTGGAGCTGAAAAAAAAACCTAAGAATAAAAAAACCAAAAGAAAAATATATTTCTAAAGAAGTCAGAAAGAGATTTTGTTGTCACAATTTTCCTTTTCTGTTTATTTTATGTTAACATGATTTAATTGAACAAAAATCATGTAAACATGAATCTCAGACCACAGTAAAATATAACATTTGTCTTAGTGTTTTGACACAGCATTTCTAAATACAGATAATGATTAATGATGTAACATGTCATGTATTCTTTATGTATTTGAAGTGTGATAAAAATGACTCTGGATCAGTCCTGGTGTCACAGACAGGCCTCGGGGCTTCAAACCTCAGAAAGTCCTTTTGGCTCTCAGCTGAATTCCTCTGACACACTTTAACAACTATAAGTCAAAGGTCAGAGGTCATATGATTTGGTAATGACAATGCTGAATAACCACATCACTGATTAGGTATTGTAGTAACAACTCAGACTGTTATAATTATTTAGTTAATAATACGGGTTCAAGATGTTGTTTCAGGTTGTTTGTGGTTCAATTTCTTGCGTAGGTTGTAAATGTGGCAGCTTTAGTCTTTCCTGTCTTTTTAAAAAGAGTTTTGTTACCGTCCACATTCAGGATGATGAACATTTCACTGATGGTGCTGGTGTGGCACTGGTATCTCCCCTCATCCTGAATGTTCACCTCTGTCAGCTGGAGTGAGGCGTTTCCTCTGGAGTGTCATGATCCTGGGCCATGTTGGCCCAGCATTCTTGGTTCTCTTGTATTTTTTGGTATGTTGTTCTGTGTTTAGGCCATGGTTCCTGCCCTGTTATATTGTTCCTTATGTGTTTTCCCCCTTGTGGCTCTTACCCCCTGTGTGCCCCTCTGTGTATCTGAGCCCTCCTCTCTCCTTGTGTTTTATTCCATGTTTTCCCCAGCCCGTTATGTCTGTGCTCTCCCGTGCTCTCTCTCTCTCCTGTCTGAACCTCTGTGCACTTCCTGTTTTGCTTTGACAGTCCTCGTCAGCATCCGTCATGTTGTGTTCACTCCTGCCCTGTCTCGTTATGATTATCAGTGTCACCTGTGTTCCCCGTGTGCTCCCACTCCCCTCGTTAACCCTCTGTGTATTTAGGTCTGCGTCTCCCTCAGCTCTGTGTCGCGTTCTCCCTCATACATGGCCGTGTGTTTCCCCGTGCAATATGTTTAGTTTCAGGGTTCGTACGGGTGCTTGAAATCCTTGAAAATGCTTGAATTTTAATGTTGTCTTTTCAAGGTTGGGAAAATGCTTGAATTTCAGATGTGGTGCTTGAAAGTGCTTGAAAATGTAACTGTATTTCATTCACCACAAATAACTATCTGATTAAATAGTTTTCTTATCAGATAGAGAAATAAAAATGAGTCGCAAAATGTAAAAGCAAAATTTCCCTGCCTGGGCTTCCTTGCGTCTGTTTCAATATAGACCCGCCCTCCCTCGGCCAGTCGGGGATGAGTGCGCTAACATACCTGTAGGTTGCTGTTTAAATGAGTGTATGATGGAAAACGACAGTGGCGGAGTTTGCGCTCTCCAGTCGCATGATAGGTGAGTCCTAGTAAATAATTTTCCAGTACGTGTACGTTACGCATGCAATTTTTAAAATTATGATTATTATTTTGCTAGCTATCAAACTCGCTGGAGAAATGATTGAAATGCACTGAGTGTGATGCAGTATGGCAGCGCTATTATGGAATATGCTGTGAACTTAGCTAACATTACTTAGCAGTGATATGAGTTAATTTACTCAAGTGAAAGCTTTAAACATTAGCCCGATACATAATTAGCCAACTTAAGGCTTTCTGATTAACCCTCTGGGGTCGACCCAGAGTCTCCATTTCAACTTGGGTCGAACGTGCGGACTTCAAGCTATATACCAGTGTTTAAACTGTGTTGATAGGCCACGAAAACCGGTGTTTTTTTTTTTAATAAAACAGTGGCGCGATCTCCGGAAGAAACGGTAAAAACGGCGTTTTCTATGGAGAGCGCTAGCAAAGACGCTTTGCTTGTGAGTGAAAAAAAGAAAAGAAAAACACTCCTTCCCTATTGGTGGAAAAATGTACCATGTCGACCAATCAAAAATGATATGGCAACATGTGCAATTTGGTCGTTTGGGAAGAGGGGAAGTTTTAGGAGTGACCGCGAAAGAGAGAGAGAGCGAGTGAGCGAAAGACAGAGAGAGAGTTTTGATACGTGAGAGATTTGCTGGAAAAGCTTGAAAAGAGACCTTGAAAGTGCTTAAAAAGTGCTTGAATTTGACCCTGAAAAAGGCGTACGAACCCTGTAGTTTCCAGTTTAGTTTGTATGGTCTTCCTGTCCAGCAATAAAGCTGCGTTTTGAGTTCATTCCTGCCTCCGCGAGCTTGCGTTTGGGTCCACTTCCTGCCTGCCACACAGCCGGTCCATGACAGAAGAACGCGACCCCGACATGGACCCAGCAGCTCACAATCCCTCCGCTGAACTCCGCGAGGATTTAATTTACACGGTGGAGTATCACTGTCAGGAGTGGGTAGCGCTGCCAGGGGAAGAGTATCGGGAGACCGTAGCCATCCGTTTACAGCGGATGGTGTCCGGGCTCCCATGGCTATTCGGCGCGCTACACCCCCACATCCAGGACTTCCTCATCTCCACCGTACGCATCCGCCCGGAGCTGCCGCTCCAATATGAAGAGCTGGAGGACGTTCAGCCCGGTCCGCTGGAGGATTTGCGGCCTGGCTCATCTCCTCCCCCTTCCCGGAGAAAACGGCGTTCACGCTGTTGGCGTTCCCGAGCAGCGGAGCAGCTTTCTTCCTTTGGTGAGAGTGATCGTGTTTCTCACATTCTGCTCGAGCATTCAGCTCCCAGGCTTTCTGACGTTGCACCCTCTGTGAGTAAGACTGTGCTTCCCTCCGCGGACTTTGATAAACCTGAATCTGTAGATTGGGACTCAGCAGACTTGAAGTGTCAGGGTTCTAAGGCAGTTAACTCTGTAGCATCTGTTTCTGTGCCTGTTGTTCCTCTGAGTAAATCCAGTGTTAATGAGCGAGCAAGTGATACTTCTGTTCTGCCTAAACCTGGTAATATAGAGACAATTAGCCATGCAGCTACTCATAGCGACTGTCTTACCTGTTCACCTGCTCTGTCACCAGAAATCTATGACAGCGACCGAATGGGCTCTGTTAAGTGTTGTGTTCCACGGTCTGACCATTTGAACTCTGTGCACCAAGCATCTCGCTCAGTCTCCACAAAGAATGTTCAGGAAGCTCCTCACGAAACAACTTTTTGTGTTCTTTCCTATGGGACTGCCACTCAAACCTGGGAATGTGCTGTGCCTCAGCTGGTGAATGTAAATGGCGACAGAGTGCCACCTGCCATAGTTAAACTAGCTAAAAGGTTTGGACTGAGTGCTTCAGAACTACTGAATCAGGTTGAGTTTTGTGTTCCGCAGTCATTCATATGTAAACCAGCTCACCATGCCTGTGTGCCAGTCCCTGTTAACACTGAGTTTACACCTCAAAAGACTGTGGTTGAAATTGTTACACCTCTGGACTATGCAGCCCACCAGCCAGTTCATTCTGAGTTGGTCTGTGAAGACGCACCTGCTTCTGTAATCACCCATTCTGAGCCGAGAGTTACTGACCCAGAGTTTGCTAAGCCTGAATCTGTCCCCATAATGACTGTGTTAAAGGCTGCTACTTATGACATGGACAACTTATATACTGCAGAGTTGCTAGAATCAGCCCACCATAAGTCGCAGCTTGCTGAAACTATGTTTGGCACCATCAATCTTGTTCACCCAGTGACTGTTACTGCTCCTATGCTCCGCTCGCCACCTCCAGTTCCTATACCCAGGGCAGCGCGGGCCCAGCTTTCCCTTGCACCCGTATCAGTTCCTCGGGTGAGGGTGGCTGAGGTCCAGCTGGTCCCTGCTCCTGTCTCCAGCCTGGCAGAGGCTCCGTTCATCCCTGCACCCGTACCTGCTCCTCGGGTGGGGTTGATGGACACCCAGCCGTCGCCTGTGCCTGTTCCGGTTCCCCGGGTGAGGTCAGCTGTGACCCTGCCGACTCCTGCACCCGTCTCAGTTCCTCGGGTGGGAGCGGCAGAAGTCCAGCTAGTTCCTGCACCTACACCGGCCCCCAGGGTTAAGGCTGCAAGAGCCCAGTTCGTCCCTGCACCCGTATCTGTTCCTCGGGTGGGGATGGCTGGTGTTCGGCCAGGCCCTGCCCCCGTTCCTGCCCCCCGGAGGAGAGCAGCCAAGAGTCAGACACCTGCTGAGTCACCAGCTCAACTACCTGCTGATCCACCATCACTGCAACCACCGCTACAACTTGCACTTTTGTCCATAGCGCAGTCATTAGCTCAGTTATTAGCACAGTTTCCTGTTTTGTCACCAGCTCAGTCTCTTGCACAGTTATCAGCTCCATTACCTGTTCAGTCATTCGCTCTGTTGCCACCTCAGTTTCTTGCTCCATCGCCTGTTCAGTTATCAGCTCAGTCATTAACTCTGTCACCAGCTCAGTTAGTGGCTCTGCAACCCGTTCAGTTACTGCCACCCTCTGCTAGAAGCTCTTGTGAGTCCACTCAGCCAGCTGAGGACTGCGTGGTGCTGACAAAGCTTGGACAGACTGTTTGCACTGCACAGCCCCAGCCGTTGCATCCCAAGCCGACTGCGTGCCCTGTGCAGCTACAGTTAGCGTCCACTGAGCCAGAGGTCTCCGCACCTGCTGGCTCTCCACCTCTTCTCGCTGGCGGTTCAGGAGAACCGCTCCAGCCATCCCTGGTCTCCGCTGGCGGCTCTGGTCAGCCCAGCCAGCACCTCCTCGTCTCCGCTGAGGGTTCAGGAGGACCTCTCCAGCCGCTCCTCGTCTCCGTTGGCGGCTCTGGTCAGCCCGGCCAGCACCTCCTCGTCTCCGCTGGGGGTTCAGGAGAACCTCTCCAGCCGCTCCTCGTCTCCACTGGCGGCTCTGGTCAGCCCGGCCAGCACCTCCTCGTCTCCGCTGGGGGTTCGGGAGAACCTCTCCAGCCGCTCTTCGTCTCCGCTGGGGGTTCGGGAGAACCTCTCCAGCCGCTCCTCGTTTCCGCTGGAGGGTCCAATTCACCGTCGCCTGGTCCAGCCTCTGCATCTGCTTCTGCTCCGCCTACGCCGTCGTCTGGTCCGGCTTCTGCTTCTGCTCCGCCTACGCCGTCGTCTGGTCCGGCTTCAGCTTCGCCGTCGCCTGGTCAGGCCTCTGCTTCAGCTTCGCCGTCGCCTGGTCCGGCCTCTGCTTCAGCTTCGCCGTCGCCTGGTCCGGCTTCTGCGTCGCCTACGCCGGCTCCGGCTTCTGCTTCTGCTCCGCCTACGCCGTCGCCCGGTCCCACCAAGCCACCGTCTGGTCCCACCTCGTCTGGTCCTGTACCCACCAAGCCTCGACCAGCGCGCCCGATGCTTGAGAGCCGCCGTCTTCCACGCGGCTGGCCTCCGGACCCGCTCTGCAGCCGCCGCCGTCTTCCACGCGGCCGGCCTCGGGACCCGCTCTGCAGCCGCCGCCGTCTTCCACGCGGCCGGCCTCCGGACCCGCTCTGCAGCCGCTGCCACTTCTCACGTGGCCGGCCCCCGGAACAGCCGGACTATGAACTGTCGTGCTGTCGCCCCTCGGGTCGACCTTCTGTTCCCTATGGACGCTGCTTCCCTGGACTCCAAAATCTTTTGTTTTGAACTGTTCTTGTGTATTTGTGACCTCAGTTTTTGGTATCATGCTCCTTGTGTTTCGTTTGGTTTCGGTCCCGCCGTCCTGGTCCCCCGCCTCCCGCCCTGGGTGGGTTGTTTTCTGTTTTTTCGTGTGTTTTGGTTCTTGGGTTTGGGCTGTCAGGAGCCAGCCCTTGAGGGGGGGGGTGATGTCATGATCCTGGGCCATGTTGGCCCAGCATTCTTGGTTCTCTTGTATTTTTTGGTATGTTGTTCTGTGTTTAGGCCATGGTTCCTGCCCTGTTACATTGTTCCTTATGTGTTTTCCCCCTTGTGGCTCTTACCCCCTGTGTGCCCCTCTGTGTATCTGAGCCCTCCTCTCTCCTTGTGTTTTATTCCATGTTTTCCCCAGCCCGTTATGTCTGTGCTCTCCCCGTGCTCTCTCTCCTCCTGTCTGAACCTCTGTGCACTTCCTGTTTTGCTTTGACAGTCCCTCGTCAGCATCCGTCATGTTGTGTTCACTCCTGCCCTGTCTCGTTATGATTATCAGTGTCACCTGTGTTCCCCGTGTGCTCCCACTCCCCTCGTTAACCCTCTGTGTATTTAGGTCTGCGTCTCCCTCAGTTCTGTGTCGCGTTCTCCCTCATACATGGCCGTGTGTTTCCCCGTGCAATATGTTTAGTTTCCAGTTTAGTTTGTATGGTCTTCCTGTCCAGCAATAAAGCTGCGTTTTGAGTTCATTCCTGCCTCCGCGAGCTTGCGTTTGGGTCCACTTCCTGCCTGCCACACAGCCGAATCATGACATGGAGACCTGATCCTTGGAAAGTGAAGTCCTACTTCTGACTGAATATATGATCGAGCAGTTATATAAACATGAATCTGTCCACGGAGCTCCTCCTCGCCTGCTGTGCAACCGTGTTCAGCAGCCTTTCATCTGTTTCTCAGGTTTTGTATATTAAATAGTACCTGCTTCTGGGGTTCGACATGTTTCGGTTGTCTTATTTTACGTATATAATTAAGATGTTGTGAATAAGTATTTCAGTTGTATCCCGTAGTTGTTTGCTTGACATCGAGCTTTATCCAAGGAACAACAAAAACACTGTCTGTCAATCCTCCAAAATCACACTTGGATTACAGCTGGACTGATTTACCAGGTGGTGATACAAAAAATAAAAAGTCTAAGCTATTTAAATCTATAGAACATAATCAACAACAGAGACCAGACCTGACAGTGTGAAACATACTGTATTTGGCAAAAGTGTATATATACAACAAAATATGATAAAAATAATTATAAACAAAAATATTTTTTGAATAAGTGTTTTCATTAAGTGCTAGATAATAAACTCAAAAAGCTGCACTGTACCATAACAGCCAAGGAGCAACAAAGTCAGTGTCCACGTCTACCTCACATTAAACAGACATATTTCATATGAAATAGCTGAAATGTAAAACAGAAAGCTGACTAAAATATTTTAATTCTCTTGAAAACGTCATGAATGGTTTTCATGGGTACCCCCTTTAATGAGCTGATGGGGGCACCCAGTGTATTTATAACTGAAGCAGAGTCTCTCCGAGTGAACGTCCAGATGTGATCAATAGTGAGTCAGGATGTGATTCCTTCAAGAGTCGTGGTGAGAATTACATAAATATTGGAAATTGGAAAAGTTGGTGCTTAAGTTTTTATAATAGCAATTTGCATGCACTCCAGAATGTTATGAAGAGTGATCAGATGAATTGCATCGTCCTTCTTTGCCATGAAAATGAACTTAATCCCAAAAAACCCTTACCACTGCATTTCATTGCTGTCATTAAAGGACCTGCTGAGACCATTTCAGTAATTGTCTTCTTAACTCAGCACAAGGCTGGAGATCATCATGTCAGGCTGATTGTGTTAGAATCCCACAGCTGAATCCTAAAGAGGATTCAGCTGCGGGATCGAAGTGTCACCAGTGCAGAGCGTACTCAGGAATGGCAGCAGGCAGGTGTGAGCACATCTGCACGCACAGTGAGGCGAAGACTTTTGGAAGATGGCCTGGTGTCAAGAAGGGCAGCAAAGAAGCCCCTTCTCTCTAGAAAACACACCAGGGACAGATTGATCTTCTACAGAAAGTTTGGTGAATGGACTGCTGAGGACTGGGGCAAAGTCATATTCTCAGATGAAGCCTGTTTCTGATTGTTTGGGGCATCTGGAAAAAGGCTTGTCTGGAGAAGAAAAGGTGAGCGCTACCATCAGTCCTGTGTCATGCCAACAGTAAAGCATCCTGAGACCATTCATGTGTGGGGTTGCTTCTCATCCAAGGGAGTGGGCTCACTCACAATTTTGCCCAAAAACACAGCCATGAATAAAGAATGGTACCAGAACAGCCTCCAACAGCAACTTCTTCCAACAATCCAACAACAGTTTGGTGAAGAACAATGCATTTTCCAGCACGATGGAGCACCGTGCCATAAGGCAAAAGTGATGACTAAGTGGCTCGGAGACCAAAACGTTGAAATTTTGGGTCCGTGGCCTGGAATCTTAATCCCACTGATAATTTGTGGCCAATCCTCAACAGGCGGGTGGACAATCAAAACCTCACTAATTCTGACAAACTCCAAGAAGTGATTATGACAGAATGGGTTGCTTTCAGTCAGGATTTGACCCAGAAGGTGATTGAGAGCATGCCCTGTTGAATTGCAGAGGTCCTGAAAAAGTAGGGCCAACACTGCAAATACTGACTCTTTGCATACAGGGAGTGCAGAATTATTAGGCAAATGAGTATTTTGTCCACATCATCCTCTTCATGCATGTTGTCTTACTCCAAGCTGTATAGGCTCGAAAGCCTACTACCAATTAAGCATATTAGGTGATGTGCATCTCTGTAATGAGAAGGGGTGTGGTCTAATGACATCAACACCCTATATCAGGTGTGCATAATTATTAGGCAACTTCCTTTCCTTTGGCAAAATGGGTCAAAAGAAGGACTTGACAGGCTCAGAAAAGTCAAAAATAGTGAGATATCTTGCAGAGGGATGCAGCAGTCTTAAAATTGCAAAGCTTCTGAAGCGTGATCATCGAACAATCAAGCGTTTCATTCAAAATAGTCAACAGGGTGGCAAGAAGCGTGTGGAAAAAAACCAAGGCGCAAAATAACTGCCCATGAACTGAGAAAAGTCAAGCGTGCAGCTGCCAAGATGCCACTTGCCACCAGTTTGGCCATATTTCAGAGCTGCAACATCACTGGAGTGCCCAAAAGCACAAGGTGTGCAATACTCAGAGACATGGCCAAGGTAAGAACGGCTGAAAGACGACCACCACTGAACAAGACACACAAGCTGAAACGTCAAGACTGGGCCAAGAAATATCTCAAGACTGATTTTTCTAAGGTTTTATGGACTGATGAAATGAGAGTGAGTCTTGATGGGCCGATGGATGGGCCCGTGGCTGGATTGGTAAAGGGCAGAGAGCTCCAGTCCGACTCAGACGCCAGCAAGGTGGAGGTGGAGTACTGGTTTGGGCTGGTATCATCAAAGATGAGCTTGTGGGGCCTTTTCGGGTTGAGGATGGAGTCAAGCTCAACTCCCAGTCCTACTGCCAGTTTCTGGAAGACACCTTCTTCAAGCAGTGGTACAGGAAGAAGTCTGCATCCTTCAAGAAAAACATGATTTTCATGCAGGACAATGCTCCATCACACGCGTCCAAGTACTCCACAGCGTGGCTGGCAAGAAAGGGTATAAAAGAAGAAAAACTAATGACATGGCCTCCTTGTTCACCTGATCTGAACCCCATTGAGAACCTGTGGTCCATCATCAAATGTGAGATTTACAAGGAGGGAAAACAGTACACCTCTCTGAACAGTGTCTGGGAGGCTGTGGTTGCTGCTGCACGCAATGTTGATGGTGAACAGATCAAAACACTGACAGAATCCATGGATGGCAGGCTTTTGAGTGTCCTTGCAAAGAAAGGTGGCTATATTGGTCGCTGATTTGTTTTTGTTTTGTTTTTGAATGTCAGAAATGTATATTTGAGAATGTGGAGATGTTATATTGGTTTCACTGGTAAAAATAAATAATTGGAATGGGTATATATTTGTTTTTTGTTAAGTTGCCTAATAATTATGCACAGTAATAGTCACCTGCACACACAGATATCCCCCTAAAATAGCTAAAACTAAAAACAAACTAAAAACTACTTCCAAAAACATTCAGCTTTGATATTAATGAGTTTTTTGGATTCATTGAGAACATGGTTGTTGTTCAATAATAAAATTATTCCTCAAAAATACAACTTGCCTAATAATTCTGCACTCCCTGTAAATGTCATGTAATTGTCGATAAAAGCCTTTGAAACATATGAAGTGCTTGTAATTATATTTCAGTTCATCACAGAAACAACTGACAACAAAGATCTAAAAGCAGTTTAGCAGCAAACTTTTTAAAAACTAATATTTGTGTCATTCTCAAAACTTTTGGCCACGACTGTACTGGTCACTTACAAAGCAGCTGCCTCTGTTCCAGTTCATCTATCCCTGCTTTTGTCTTTACTGTTTAAATCCAGAGTAGAAACAAGAGTCTGATACATAAAAACATCCATGCAAAGTGCTCAAACTGTGGTACTATTCACACTGAAATCACGAGTTAGATGACTTCAAAAAACAGATCTAAAGCAGGTTTTCCATCTATGAAAGTTCCTGTTGAGTTTACATGAGAGACAAAATTATTTCAGCTCCTAATTTGATTCCAGGAACAATGTGAGCATTCAAAGTTGGCATTGAAGATGTTTTTAAAATATTTAAAAACTCGAAAGTAAACTGTACTCATTAAACTGAATATATTAATACTACTTTGAGATTTACATGGAAAAAATAATTACAGATGATAAAAATATTTCAACACCAACGTAAAAATGTCAATATAAAGTTGATATTTCATGTAAAACTGCAAATTTTTGTGCAGAGTTAGTGAAAGTCTGCTTTAGAATGAGATTTTGTTCACATTTATTTTTTTTATTTCCAGGCTTGACGGTTGTAATTCATTTATAATCAGGTTGTTCTAAAAACTGCCAAATAAACATCCAGTTAATCCAAGAAGTTTGAGATTAAAAATATTGGGTGATATGTAAGAACCAGCAGGGAAAATCTGAGAATATAATCAGAAACAATTACAGTATTCAAACTTATCAAAGAAATTGTTCAACACATTTTTCACATGCAACACCTTGAATAATCAGGCCCCATCACATCTTAATAACCGTATAGTACCGTATGATCCCAACAGAGCACGTCGCTGTCAGACTGCAGTCGTACTGGTGATTCCCAGTCTTTAAAACTAGAATGGGAGGCAGAGCCTTCAGCTTTCAGAATCCTCTCCTGTGGAACCAGCTCCCAGTTTGAATTCAGCAGACAGACTCTTCTTTCTGTTTCCTTCCCAGCATCAAAGTCCTCACTCGTCTGCTTGTTGAGGTTTTACACTAATACTGCAGTTTGGACATAAGTCGCAGCATCTGTGGGACACTTTTAGTGTAAAAACTGATAAAACATTATTTTACCTTCATGTGACCCTGAGACTCCTTTGTAAATATTGTTTGGTGTCACATGGCATTTCTTTCCTCACAGGAAAACTGGCTTCAGTGATTCATGAAAAGCAGCATTTCTGTTAAATGACAATAAAAACAATCACATACTGTGTATTCATCATGAAGCACAACTTCTACAGATTTAAATAAGCTGCAGTGATTCCAGCTGTTTGATTTTCTATGATATCATATCAGTTATGCATAGTGGTGAAATAATTTCAATCCTGAATTCAAATGAATTAGTAATAATCTATTAATTATTTATTAAAGCATATCAAAAAACTAGAAACTAGACTGAATGTAGAGAACAGTTTGGACCTTTAGATTTCACACTGTTCACAGAGAGCTGCTCTGTGTTTTAAGACATAAGATTTAATCATGTTCTGGTTTCACTCTTCAAAGTTTTCTCACATTTTCTTTGTAACCTGACGAATGTTTTACAAACCATGAAAAATCATCAATACAAACAACAAACACAATATTAAGATGGAATTAAATACTGTGTGTAAAATGTCTTTTTACCTGATTTTTCCACAGTACCAGGAGAGTTACTAATGAGGCTAAAACTACAATGACTGCAGTGACCACTCCTACGATTGCTCCAACATTAGATGAATTCCCTGAAATGAAACAGAAGTCAGATAACTGATTTTTTCCTTGGAAGTTTAATAATCTTGCTTGTTCGGTTGCTTGATTTGTAGCCCTATTCCAACAAGTCTGTTCAACAAACTCTGAGTTTAAAAATGCATTTTCAGTTTATTAGCTCTGTGATGAATAACTCTGAGTCGGACAGCAAAACATCATCAATGGAGCTTTAATAGCACAGTTCACCATGGCAACTGGTAAATAAATTGTAAATAAATGTGGACCAGGGAATATAAAAATGTCAGTGTGGACCGTGATATTAATCTTTAAAAAGGAGGGAAGAAAATAGTCATTTTGATCAGCTCAGTCCACTCCACCATCATCATCACACGCGGGGAAAAACGTTTTTATTAAAAAAACAAAACTAAATATTGACAGTGTTCCTGACAGATTACTCAGTTATATCAGGTATCGAGCAAAACATTTTCCCACTGATAACTGATGTGTTTTCAAAATGTTCCTTTAGCTTTTTGAGTGTTGTTTTTGCTATGCTTACTCCCCCAAAAAGGAAAATAATGATGTTAATTTACCTTCATTGATCTCCACGAGGATATTAGTTATTTTAGTCTCCACAGCATCAGCGAGTTCACACGTGTATGTTCCCTCCTGATCTGAGGAGAACTCCTGCAGTGTGAGGCTGCCTGACTCTGACACATCCTTTACATGCTGCTTCCACTCCTCTGAGACTGTGTACTGACTGTCAGTCTTTGTCAGGATGATCTGACTGTGGTCGAATCTCCAGATGAGGTTTGTTACAGGGGTGTGTGAGGGGGAACAGTGGATTGTTGTTTCAGACTGGCTCTCAGTCACTAATCCTGAAAAAACAGAAAAAACAGAAAAAACATTTTTTATTTGATTCTAATTTAAAAGTTTTAGTTTCACCTTTATAGGGTATAAAAGATGGTGACTTATCACAATGTGACTTAATTTCTCTGTTCTCTACTCTCTCTAATGACTTATCCTCAGACGTGATTCACCAAACTCTGAAGGAGAGACTAATATTTCCTTTGATTGCATGAAATACAAAACAAGTGAAGTACGATTAAAAAAAAAAAATAAAAAAATAAAAAAAATATTTCAACGACTTTTCAAAACCTAAATGAAGCTTTTAAAAGGAGGAACTGTTTTATCTTCAGAATGAGATGTTAAACTCACCTTGTTGCCTGAAGGTTGCTCTCTTCCTGTTTCTGCCAGTGCTGACTGCACAGATGTAATTCAGATCCATGTCACTCTTTGGAAGTATCAGAGAACTGCTGATGCTGTAAAGCTGCTGGTCAATCTGATGGGCTGTTGTGTTGTTGTTGGTGATGCTGGATGAAGGGCTGGTGGACCAGGTGAGCTCAGGTTGAGGGTAGATCCCCTCTGAGTTGCAGGTGATCCTTTGTCCAACTTGTTGGAGATTAACTTTACGGACTGGAGCTGAAAAAAAAGAACAAAAAACTAAGAATAACAAAAAAAAACAAAAGAAAAATATATTACTAAAAAAAGTCAGAGATTTTGTTGTCACAACTTGAAGTTGTTGAAAAAAGTGTCACGTGACCAAGTGGTCTGTAGTGAACTGAACTCAGGTTTTGAACTCAATATTTTATTAGGCTTAAACTCTGGAAACGTGGCAAGGACAAAAAGCAATGAAACGTAGAGCTTGATGTGGCGTGGCGTGGCCTGGCGAGGGAACGGGGCCTGGGATGCAGAGTGCAGAGCAGTCACACTGAAGAGAGAAGACGGTGGAGTTAGTGAGGTAGTGGAGGTTGCCCTGAAGTCGTAAGTAGTAAGTATAGCAATTCTTACTTGCAGTTGGGGAAAACAGAGCGTTGAGAGGGGGGTGACGAGAATCCATCGGAGCTGAATGGTGTTGAAAGGTTGACCTGAGATCCGGGGTCCTCAGAAGGAGTGTGATGGCAGGAGGGCAGGCAGGTGAGGCACAGAGTGATTTTCAGAATGATTGCTTGGTAGTGATGGGTCCAGCAACACTGACGCACCGGCTCATGTATCAAGCTGACAGAGCGAAGCCTGTATCGGTGCTCGTGCCGCTTTAAGAAAAAGTCACGTGAGCGATACAGCTGCTGTATCGCTCATTGCCAACGCGCCAAACTGTGTTTTAAAGTTGTTGTTTTTTAAAATGAACTTTACTTAGAACAATAACAATGACCATCTCAAAAAGACAAGCGACATAATCATTCAGAACAGAATCACACCTCCTTTTTCTTTTCTCCCAATCAGAGGAATACACATCATTGCCACAGTGCAGTTGGTACACCACAATGAAATCAACTGAAAGTAAACATATATATATATATATATATATATATATATATATATATATATATATATATATATATATATATATATATATATATATATATATATATATATATACATATATATATATATACACATATATATTGTTAGGATTCAAATGTTGAGAGAGGAATCCATAAATAACCACAGATCCAGGCGGGTGCAATTTAGACGGCATTTTAATGAACACATGTGTGAGTTCAACAACCCAATCAGTATTGAACTGTCTTTACCATATTCAGACAACAGTTTTATAGGGTTAAGATAGTACAGCCCCTTTTTCTGTTGCTAGGCAGATTTAAACAAAGCATACGTCAACTCAAAACCACAAATGTTCTGTCAACAACCTTTAACATAGTTTTAAAGAACATTGTCTTCGGTCGGTGCTTCCCCTCAGCTCGTCTTCGCTGTCGCTTATCTCCTAGGACATCTGTTGCACTTCCTCTAAGTACGTCGGCACAATTCTGCATTTGCAGCAAAATACATCTTCACTTCTGCCCTACCAAAATAGATCTACTATGGTGTGTATGTGTGTGTGCGTGCATGGGGGCGCGTGCATGCTGTGTACTGCGTACGTGTCATGACCTCTCTCACTATATGTGTCTGTATGTGTATGTCTCGCCCTTAAATGCTCTCACATCTCACCCGTTACACTTCTGACCTTTCACCAGAACAGAGGCTCATCCTTACATATAATAACCTAACTGGAAATATATATGTAATCTACTGAATAAATGTTTTAATCAAAAGCCTCTACTAAAAGCTTAAATCAAAGATAAATGCATAATAAACACCCTACTCTTTGGCTTGCACTTAAACTCTGGCTTCAGTTTCACTTCTGCAAAAGCATGCTCTGCAGACGCGTTTCCTGTCTCATTTTGGCACAGAGTGTATTTTCCTGTCTCTGCCCTCTACACAGAAACACTGAGATCATAGAAGCATTAAAAACATTTACAATTATAGATTCAACTCAACCGTTTAAAGTGGTTCTTCTTGGACCTGTAATAAAGGCTAATATAATACCAATATATTTGAACATCTGAATGCATCTGTGAAAGCAACATCACTATTAACATGAAACGGTAATGATGATTATCAAAATTGCAGCAAATAATAGCAGGAAAATATTTCTATTCTTCACAATATATATACATATATATATATGCATATACATATGCATACATACACATTTATACACACACATCTACATAATAATAATAATATAAAAAGATGAATAACCAATACAAAAAAAATAAAAACAAATAAATAACAATAAAAAAGAATGAAAAACAAGGAACAGAAATAAAGGAGCCAAGGGGGATCATAAAATCTCTAAAAGTGAGGTTCCATAAACAAGACACATGACTTAAATAAGGGGCTAAGAAAAATCAAACTCTTCTAAAAATCTATGCAATTTGATTGCTTGGGGCTTATTTATTAGCTTCAGAGATTTACGGAGCAGGGAGAGTTCGTTTTAAGAGCAGGCCATGAAGGGGGATTTAGCATATCAGCATTTATGAATGTAATACTTTGTTATAATAATAAGATTGTTAACTAAAAACTCAGTATTTTTGTCCTTAAGGATTACTCCAATTTGAATATTTTGAAAAGACCAAAAATCAATATTTCCATACTGGGACAATATTAGGACATGGAGGGATTTCCATAAGTTCTGGACTGTCACACATCCATAAAACATGTGCTCTGTTGTTTCCAAAGTTGTTTTACAAATATAACAGTTGTCTAACACAAATTTAAATCTGTCTCTCATAAATTCATTGGAGGGGTAAATATTTTTTGTAGTTTTAAAATGGACTTCTTTAAATTTGGGGGGAATTGGAGATCAACGAGATCTCAGATTTGTTATAATCTTTAAAGATGAGTGAATGTTTGGTCCTACCTGGATATAAGATGTTAACCAAATACCTCCTCAAAAACTGATTATTGCATTTTTCATTAACCAAGTCAAGACCATCTAATTTAATTTTATGTAAATTTGGAGTCGGTATATTTGAAAAATGGTTCTTTATCGTATTGACAAGGACTATTGGGATATTCTGTGAAACCTTTTTATAGAGCTCGAATGAGCAACTCATGTCATATTTCTCATTAAGCCTGTTTAATTCAAGTATATCTCCATTTTCATCCATTATATGTGTCACAGACCAAATTTGTTTTGTCATCCATTCTTCCACAAACAAAGGAATTGGATCCCCCCAACTTTGTTGAAAATAAGAGATGGTATCAAGAACCAGATCTCATTATCATTTTTTAAGAAAGATCGGAGCCAATTAATCTTTAACATGGCATTCATTATTTCAAAATCGATTGCTTTTAAACCCCCCTCTTCATAGTCTTTTACTGATATAATGTCCCTGTTACTGATATAATGATGTTTATTTTTCCATATGAAATTAAAATTCACCTTATTGATGTCTTTGATAATTCTTGGTGGGATGGCTAGGGAATAAGCTGGAAAGATTAATCTGGACAAAGATTCAACCTTGGTCAACATTATCCTGCCAAACAACGTTAAATCTCTCTGTAGCCAATGGTTTAGAGTTTTTTTTGCATTTGTTAATCGTATTCTGAATATTCTTTTCTTCACTATCAGCCATGCATTTAGTTAGCCAAATTCCAAGATATTTGATTTCATTTTTGACAGGTATATTGTACAAAGAAGAGTGAGAACAATTGTGGATACTCATGAGTTCACATTTGTCCAGGTTCAGGCAGAGGCCAGAAGCATCAGAAAAGATCTTTATTGTATCTGAGGCCAATGGAATTTGTTCTTTATTTTTTAGAAAGACTGTTGTATCATCGGCAAGCTGACTTATTATTAATTTGTGGTTATTTATGTCTAATCCTTCGATGTTTGAATTTATGACAGTAATAGCAAGTAGTTCTGTGGCTCCAATGAATAAAAGAGGTGAGATGCTGCAGCCCCGCCCGATACCTCTCTCCACCCTGAACCTGGGACATGTGCCTTCTGAACGAGAAACACAACTATTAATATCAGTGTATAACATAGTGATCATATCCAGAAATGCATCTCCAAACCCAAAATGTTTAAATGTGTTAATAATAAAAGTGTGTTCGATAGAATCAAATGCTTTATGGAAGTCCAAGAACATCATAAAACCATCATCCTTAATTAGGTAATTGTAATCGATAAGGTCCAAAACCAAGCGGATATTATTTTGGATCAACCGTCCTTTGAGAAATCCTGATTGCGTTGGGCTAATTATTTCAGAAATGCCTGTTTTTAGTCTTGTTGCTAAAACTTTTGTAAAAATTTTGTAGTCTGTATTTAAAAGTGTTATCGGTCTTAGATTACTTAGTTTCTTCTTATCTTTCCCCGGTTTTGGAATTAATTTTATAACTCCTTGTTTCATTGTTGCCATAAGCTCCTTTCACTTTATACATTCATTTAACGCACTGAACAATAGTAATTTTAGATCTTCCCAAAAGTGCTTATAGAAATTAGTTGTTATTCCATCTGGTCCCGGTGAGCGATCAGATGCCATGCTCTTAATAGCAAAATCAAATTCTTCTATAGTTAGGTCTTCATCACTAATTTCTCTAAAATGATCATCAAGTACTGGAATCCAATTACTGATTTTGTCAAAGAAGGAGGTGACGTTTTGTTCTGAGTATGAAGACTTATAAAGGTTACTGTAAAAAGTAAATACTTCATTTGAAATGCGTTTAGGGTCTGTACATTCCTCTCCGTTGATTAGGTTACATATTGAATTATATTCTTGTCTACGTTTTTCTAGATTGCAAAAATAGGCAGTGTTCTTTTCACCCTCTTCTATCCACTTGGCTTTGGATCGCAAATAAGCGCCCTCGGCTCTATAACTGTGTTTAAAAGGTACCGCATCTGCATTTGTCAACCAATGAGTCGCCACCAAAAAATAAAGTTGCAACGATAAAAAAAAACCACATCTCTCTCCATAACAAAATGGAGCCCGAAAGAAAAAGAAAAGTTTCTGCTGTGTGCGATCATTTCGACCTGTTAACTGCAAATAAGGTAACTGTTTGTCATTGTTTCAGTGTAATCTATCGATATAGCAAAAACAGCAATGTGACTTGCAGTGTATTTATTTTATTTTATGGAAGTTAAATGTCGCATCTGTTCTGCGGAGCTTTCTTACACAAACAAAAGCACCTCCTCAATTGTTAAGAGAATATGGTATATATGTGATCAGCTACATGAAATGTATTATCATTAAGCACATTTCTACATGACTTTTCCTCTAGTAACTCGTGTGTTGAACCTCTGCAGATACTAACCGCATCCTGTTGTTCTGAACATTTAGATGTAGAAGAAGACCAAGCTCAGCTCTATTACAAGAACATACAGATGTAGAAAAGGGAAAGTCCCGCTACTGGAGTGATGATGTTATCTATGTAACACACACACACACACACACACACACACACACACACAAATATCTTGTATAAATAAAGGTCGCAGGCAGTCGTGGGGCGCAGTTCGTGCGTTCCATGACTGCCCCTCGCGAGTGAGAAACTTCTGCAGTGTTGTGTTTTCTGACTCAGCCGTCTCAGCTGAAGAACGGCAGGGTGATTTAAAGAAATCCTCTGTCATTTAAATTGGTCCTTCGAGCCTAGAGATGGAAACAGCAGACTCGTTTCTGTGACTCCAATAAGGTCTGACTTCTGCATCCTGACGCCGTGGGTAAACCAGCACCGAAGTCTGTCGACAGCCCTCTCCAGGTAGAGGTGAAAGACCTGGGACGTAAGACAAATTCGGGTCCAGGCCGGTGTAATAGTACTGGTCCACGACGTTGGGATCCAGCCAGATAACCTGACAACCAGCAAAGGACAGCTGAGGGTGAGAAAACACTTTTTGGTTTTAAACCGCCGGAAGGGTTTAGAAGAGAAGCGCATAGGTCTTATCCGCCGCAAGGATTAATAGCGCATTAGGCTGACCCACTGCACGGGTGCACAAAAGAGAAGCGCATAGGTCTTATCCGCCGCAAGGATTAATAGCGCATTAGGCTGACCCACTGCACGGGTGCACAAAAGAGAAGCGCATAGGTCTAACCCGCCGCAAGGGGTTGAAGAAAAAAAACACGTGAAATAGGTTGAGTTCGCCGGAAGGAACTAAATTTAGGCTGGTTTTAGAGGTAGCCGGAATTACCTCATAATAAATTATATTTAGACTGGTTTCAGAAGTAGCCGGAATTACTTCGTGACAAATTAGCGCGCAAATGTCTATCTGTGTGTATGTATATGTGTTTTGTGTATGTGTTTTGGAAGTAAGTTGATTTTACAGCACAATACGCTGCTGAACTACTTCCATTGTTTGTTTGTTTTTATTGTTTTCTTTGTGTATCCTGCAAAAGCTCAAGTACTGGTGATAAAGGGGAAAGGTAGAAGGGCGTGTCAGCAACCACCCCCGAGTTTAGTACCAGAGAAAGCTTTGCAGTTCTGTGATAATGGGGAATCAGCCCACAAAACTCACTGTTGACGAACAGTGGTTAGAGAGAAAATGTCCAGGCGCCGGACAAATTAGTACATATAGATGGAGAAATCCAAAGAACACCTAAATGTCCCACGTGGGAGGGAAAATGTATAACTGTATGTATAACTAAATTATAAGAAACCCTCCAAGCAGAAATAAATACTGAAAAGGAAGCTAAAAAGAAATCAAAGCATACACAAGAGTTGTATTTTAAAGCATGGAAAGAGGAATGAAGTGGAATAAACAAAAGGTTAAATTAAGGTTAACTTAAATTAAAGTAGAGCTTATCTAGTGTATTCAACATGATAATAGGAGATAATGGGAAGGATAACAACCTGTAAATTGGTACAAATGAAACAAATTGGGAAGATAACCATGCATGAAACCAGATAATTCACACGAAAACATATCAAATAAAAAAGAGAGATGCATAAGGTATATTAAGGCTGTGTCATTGGTCAGCCAAGGAAAAGCAAATGTCTCCAGCTTGGGAAGGTGTGAAGCTGCAGATTCACACAGACCCGTGATGGATACATAATCAGCGCCGTAGCTCCGCAAACGCACATAACGCACACTGCGTAGGGCACCAAATGGCCGGTAGGGCACCAAAAAAATCAGGGTCGTAAAAAAAAAAAAAGTAAACCATATTAATACTATAAATATCATATGCATTAATATGATTAAACAATACAAAAGCAACATAAAACAATTTTCCCGAGAAAAGGGGTGAATCTGCTTTGTGCCCTGTCTCCAGTCTCCTCCTGGTGCCCCCCCTCCCAGTGGTCTGTTCTATAATGCCTCAATTCGGTATTGGTAAACACCTGTTTGAACATGGCCTCGAAACGGCAACAGGAGTCGGGAGCGGAGAAAAGAAAGAAGAAGAGGAAGCGTGATGAAACTCAGGCGTCGCTTGCCGGTAAGGCAATGTTTAAATAATAACAATAAAAAAGTTCATTATTGTAGCCCTTGCTTGCACGCTCATGTCCGTCAACTCTGTGATAGCTCCTGTTAGCAGTGTTCATACTGTGTTAACAAATGTTGCAAATGATTGATGTTGGGTAGTTTGTTTACGTTGTGGATATGAATATAGAATGGACTACTAAAAGCAACTCATCATGGTCACTCAATTGACGGTTTTCAGATAACGTTAGCAATCGTGAGACTAGCATTTCCCTCCTCAGGTTGCTAGCTGGCTAACGCCATGCATGCTACTGATTAACCTTAACTTTGGGATAGGTCAGTGATGCAGTCAAGTATTATTATCAGATTAGACAAGATTACTTTGTATGTTGCTGCATTTCAGGATATCTATAAAGACGCATATCTTATTTATGCGGCATAAATAAGATATAGGTTTCATATTACAGTGTAATATGAAACCTATATCTTCCAGTAATATAGATTTCCTACTTGCATTTATATCAAATTATGTACAGCATGTTTATATTGCCATTTGCCATTATGAAAATCTATACATGTAAAATATAGTTAGTAATTTTAAATGTACCAGTGACTTACTTAATTTATTAGTCTTATAATGCAATTTTTCGTAGGCCTACTGTAGATTCAAAATTGTATTTCTGTAAAATCCCTGAATATTTTCTCTTGTATGCAGGGTCAATGCTTAAATATGTTCAAGGAGGATCTCAAGGACAGGATGAACCATCCAGTAGTAGTGCCATCCCTGGACATCAACCACCAGCCATTGTAGACCCTGCAACAATCCCTAGCCAAGAAGAACAAGAACCATCAACCACCAGTTCAGGTACAGTTCCATACACAAGTACCACTGAGAGTCCTGTCACTGAGAGACTATCAGAAAGTGACACTGTGGAGACATGTGTGCCCCTTCAACCGATCCTGCTCTTTGGCCAGCTCACATTGTAGATGCTGATCGTGTTGAAATTGTGCGGAGAGGTCCTTTTAATGTCAGCTCTGATTTTAATTTTCCAAAGGGGCCTGAGTATTTATTTGTAACAGTATTTTTAACCTCCTTTAACCTTATTTATTTGTTTAACTGTCATGTTTGTTGTTATTTAATTAAACAAATTCCACTGAGAAATTCAAAAGTATTAATGGTTTTTTTTTTTTTTTTTTGGCGGGGGGGGCACCATAAAGCATTTGTGCTTAGGGCACCCAAATGGCTAGCAACGGCCCTGTACATAATAAAATATAAAATAATTTGGTGGAAGTTTCTAAAAATGACAGCGTCCTCATTAATCCCATGCAAACGTACACCTATCTGGAATAACCCTGACATATTACAAAACAATAATACGATTAATTTTCCAGAATGGAGTTGTAAAGGAATTAAATACTTAGAACATATATTAGAGGGAACAGAATTTATTCCATTTGACAGACTAGTTACACAATATGGGATCAACAAGAAAAGATTTTTAGAATATCAACAAATTAAATCCATAGTAAAAAGAGATTTAACCTCAGTCAAGCTGAATTACAAACACCACCAAGTGCGGTACACTTTCTTACTCTTAAATCCCCAAATTATTATCTAAAATATACAGAACACTTTCTAAAATAGATGAATCAATATCCCTTCCTATTGCAAAGTGGGAAGCAGATTTATCAGTAAGCTTAGACCAAAACTTCTGGTCTCAGGTATGCTTAAAAACCTTTAAATTGATTAAAAATCCCAGTCTGCAATTAATACAATACAAAATACTACATAGAGTGCACTATACAGGTCATCGGATGTTCAAGATGGGCTTTACATCTTCCAACAACTGCTCACACTGTCAAGGCAATACACCAGACAATTACATCCACGCCTTTGGTTCTGTCCACCAGTGCAGAAGTTTTGGCGTGAGATTTGTGAAGACTTATCAAAGTGTCTGAAATGTAACATTCCAGCCTCCCTTTAGTGTGCTTGCTGAGCAACTTGGATGAGGTCACTGCAGAAATAAACACAGCCCACATTGTTTTTACAGCCCTATGCATTGCCAAGAAAACGGTCCTCCTTAACTGGAAAAATAAAATAATCTTAATTCTAATCAATATAAAAACCATCTAATAGATCACATTAGTCTTGATACAGCCTCTGCCACCACATTTGATCAATCCCTTTGGGCTCCTTTGATCGGCTTCATCACCTAGTGGGGGTGGGGGGTCATGGTTTGGTCCTGCCTTCGCTATTGTGGTTGATGTGGAGGTTGGGATGGGCTTAGGGTGCCAGGAGAACCCCTAGAGACGTTATCCCTGGAGGGCTCAACCCGGGGGGTTGTGGTCATAACCTGGTTAGTGGCTCTGGTCGCTCTTAGAGGGTGTTCTCCTCGTGGCTGCGTGCAGCGGGGCTGGGGGATGATCTGTACTGGCGGACGTAGGTTACTGGCCTGGTAGCCTGGCTGCCCCTGAGTGGATCCGGGGCAGGCGGGGGGGCTTGGGGTTCGGGGGTGCTTCGTCTCCGTGATGGGGCTCTGGCTGGGCCTTGGGGCTTCGGTCCTCGTCGGTGTGTCGCCGAGGTTGTGGGCCGGTGGGTGCACGGGGCTCAGCCCTGGCGCAGGGTGCCTCTGGTGCATCGACCTAACTGGGGACTCTTCAACTGGCAGGAGGTTGTTCCATCCTTGCAGAAGTCCACTCTGCAGGTGGGGAGAGACACAGGAGAGGTGGAGAATAAACCTAACCTGGGTGTCTGTTGTCTTGTGTAGTCTGGAGATGATTGAATGTTGGGGTGGGTATAGTTTCCTCTGCGGTGGGGTGGGGTGGGCTTCCCAGGTCCTGTGGGGCTTAGCGGTGCTGCTGCCGTGGGCCCCGATCGGGATGGGCCTGGGCTCCCTTGCCTTGGTGGGTACTAGGGACGGGGTGCCTACTGGGGTCAGCCGGGGAGTTGGCCCTAAGGAGGGCATCTTGCCCTCCCTTCTTTCCTCCCCATCCCGGCTGCCTCCTCTTCCCCGCTCCACCACACCCACCCACACAGGTAGGGCCTTGGGGTGCGGGTGTGTCACCAGGGTGCAGGGAGGCATTCCCCCCTCTGTCCCCTTCTGGCCACCTGTGCCTCAATTTTATTTCACAACTTAGACATCCACATTATTCACACTCTCATAACACACACACACATATATATATATATATATATATATGTATAGGGCCTTGAGGGTGATCACGTTAACGGCGTCCCAGAGGACGGTCTGTGTATTCAACCCTACCTCTGGCGCCAGTGCCCACCTCTCAATTTTAAATCCATGTAGACATTGAGGGTTCTCGGGAGGGCCGTGCTAACACCTGCTGCTCTCTGGCAGCAGCACCATGCCCTCCCTTGTTTTAAATGCACTTTAGAACAACACGCAGCAACACTACACATGAGCGGGAGGAGGGAGGTATGGGGTCTTCACACACCCCGTTCTCTACTAGCCATCGGGGCGGGGGCTGGGAGGAGGTGTTGGCTGTCCGATTGGCATCCCTGCTGCTGCGGAGCCTGGGGCGGTCTGCTTGCCTCCACCCCGGGGAAAGGGTCACATCTCTTGGGTCTGGTGCCGCTTCCCCCTCTGGGGGCGAGGGTACCTGGACCCAGGGCATAGAGTATGTTTGGGGAGTATGATTGTGTGTACATGTCTATGTATGTCTATCCCTACGTTGGGTGAGTGTTGAGTGTTTGTATATGTGTGCATGAGGGTGGGAAAGCATGTTTATGTCTGTGTGTGCCTGTTTGTCTGTGTCTATATGTCAGGTCGGGTCTTAGACTCCACCTCCCTGGGTACTCCCAGGCCCTCCAAGTGTGGAGGCCTATCTCCCCTCACCACACTCCTTGCTGGTAACTGATGCCCTCAGGGGTTGGTGCATTGGTGGTTCTTGGTGTCCGGGCTGGGCGCTCAGGTATGCACCGGCTCACTCCCGTGGCTACTTGGCGGGGCCCGATGCCTGTCGCCGGTCAGGCCTCTTCCGGGGCAAAGGGGCCTCGGGCCTCGGCCTCGGGCCTGCAACTCGGTTCACTCTGGCACAGCTGGCTGCCGGCAGAGCCGGCGGGCACGCCGGTGCAGCCCCTCTGGCTTCTGCTCCGTGGCTACTGGGTGACCCCCCGTCTGGGGATCTCCTCAGCCCTTCCCAGGAAGGTGGCACGGATGCCCCTCCGGTGGTACTCCTTGGGCTCTCGCACTCTGGGTCCTCTGGATGTCTGGAGCCTGGATCTCCTCCATGCCTGCTTCATGCCCTGGGGACGGGGCTATGGGCCTCCACACCCTCTAGCAGACCGTTACATGGGAAAACCTTTTTGTATACAAGCGCGTTGATCCACACAGGTGTGCACACGGGTGTTCACTGTTCGTGAGACATAAACTACACCTTTCTTAGCTGCTACTTCAAAGCACATTGTGCGCTGTCTGTCCTGCGTGCTGCACAACAACTTTCAATATTTAGTATTTACTGCTGTTCACACTCAGCTAGATTAACGTGATGATGTTGTGTTTAGTATGTTGCTTTGTTTTTGTTTGGTTTTTTTTGCTTGTCTTCTTCTTTTTTCTCTCAACAGGTGATCCAGGAGATTTTTTTTTTTTTTCTTTCTTTTGTCTTTGAAAGTGCCCTTTCTCACTGTCCCTTTTCCCTTCTGTTTTTCTTTTCCTTCCTTCCTCTCTTTCTTTCTCCCTTTCCTATCCCCCAGTCATGTCTGTCCCATCTGTAACAACTGAAAATAAAATAAATAATAACAACAAAGTTTGATCAAATGGACCAATACGGCAATGCCATGATGATCCATTTGGCAAAATAAATCCATTTGGTATCCTTGTTGGTCTTCAGACAACAATTCTGACGGCTTAAGAACCAAATGGGACAGACAAAAAAAAAAAAAAAAAAAAAAAAAAAAAAAAATAAACTATTGTATATTAGTAGTATAGTAGTATATTGTAATATACTATTGCTGTTATAATAAAGGAAAAACAATACAATGATAACATTAATAATGACATACTATTAATAAGAAGAGGCACCTCAGTCAGTTATGATGTGAGGTGGAAGATTGTTAAAAGTAGTCTGATTCAAGCTTAAGGCTTGCTCAAACTCAGTACAATGATATATGAGATGAAAAAATAAGGAAAATACCTAATCTAATCAAGTGCATAGAGACACTTGACCTGTTTGTAAACCTGTTATCCTAGATGAGACTTTCTTGAGATGAAGAGCAAACCTATACTAACAAATAATAAGTCAAGCCCTGAATACAACAGCTAAAGCTACAGGTTTGAGACAACACAACAGTGCACTGGCTGCTGATTCTATTTTTAGACGGTGTGTGTGTGAGAATGCAAATGAGGAGCGGTGACACGCATGCAGAGTGTTGCTTTCGGCGTAGAGTCTTATTGAGCTTTATAACTATTGTTTGCAAATATTGCTAAATGCCTGTGACTGAGATGCTGGTTTTGCTCACTACAATAGTATAAATAGAGTGTGAATTCATTACTGTGGATGTATAGGAGTTGACTGACTTTTGATATATATATATATATATATATATATATAGATTGAGTGAATTGTACAGTACCTAAGACCACTATATATTTTCCTGTAGTAACCTATCTTGAGTAATAAATGGTGGTGTGTTTTATTTTCAGTTATGTGGGTGGTGAGAAGCCGTGAGGATGATGAGAGGTTTCAGTTTCTTTTTCTTTTCTTTTGACTTGCTCTTTCTGATTATGGAAGGCATGTCCAAAATACGCATAGGAAAGTGTATTTTGAGTGATTTTATTTTGAGTGATTTTAACTGTGTGAATGCTGTCAGTATTTGATTTGAGTGACTCTGCGTGATTTGTCTGAGTGAGAGAAAAGGCAGGGTGTGTGAGACGATTCATGGCGTCTGAAAGAGGTTAGAACGTTTAAAAAGTGTGTATGAAATAAAGGAGTGTGAAATATATTTCTTTTGTGATGTAAAGTAGGATGTTTTAAAAAGTTTGAAAGTGCTTTTAATTCAAGAAATCCATGAGTGAGGTTATGAGAGGTTGAGTTTATTTTTTCTGATTGAAAACACATAAGTGTATACGCTCCAAACTGACCTAAAGAAGGGTGATGTGTGTGGAGAAGTGTTAGTTGTCCTGATGTTGGAAAGAGCTCTATTTAAAAGTGCGTGAGTGAAATGAAGGTGTATTGTTTTTAAATCAAGATTTAGGAGAATTACTGATTGTTTGTAGACTGTGAAATTTAAGGGGAGATAGAGTCTGCCTGTTGCCTGCAGAGTCTGCACAAACAGGAAGTGTGTGTGTGTGTGTGGGACAGGAAACGCATGCCCATAAAAGGTAACTGAGTGTGTAAAGAAGAGAACACAGAGAGACAGATGAGTTAAACTCGAGGGAGATGAAGCAAACAGAGGTTTTAAGAATAAAAAATGAATATAATATTAGTTGTATGTTTTAGTGTGCCAATACAGGTGGACTTCACTCAACATTGATCCTTGAGTACAGCGGCTAAATGATTAACAGAATTGGGAGGAAAACAGGCCAGCCTTTGGCTTAAAATTTGACAGCTTCACCTCTCATTGTCTCCTTATCCTGAGAAGGAGCTTAAAGAACAGTCAATCTCCTGATGAAGACCGACAGAACATCGTGGACTTGAATACCGCAGGCAAACGACAGTGCCCCTGATCCATTAACACTGATGACGACTGACGACCAGCAGCAGCATGTAAGAAAAGCGAGTAATGCAACATGTACTGTGAATTACAGGCTGGGCAGTTGAACAGTGGGATAAAGAATTGTGGAAGAGCACTGGACATTGAGTGTCATATTTGCCATGCTTGGAGTAATTCTGGAAGAGAAGACTGGAGAAGAAAAAGAGAAGGAACAGACTGTGTTTGCTGGAGCTTTGAAGCCCGAACAGGACACTGTGAAGGAAGGGGACCAGTGTCAGGTGAAGCTGGACGAGTTTGACGGCGAGAATATAGGATATAATTGGATTGGAAAAATTGAAGCCAGAACTCATGATTGTTTAGGGATGTCCACCATATCACGTTTAAAAGAGGTAAACACAAAATGAAAACACACATACACAAATTGTTACATGTGAGATTATTATTGAAACGAATTACAAGTGAGATAGTTTGAATTTAGAACTCAGTGATAAGATGCATGAATTAAACCTTATTGAAACAAACACTTGCAATGAAGAAAGCAGCTTACACTCAATTAATATGAACAAAAAGCCGCATCAACTGCAGAACAAAAGAAATGGTTAAAGTGTGGAGCACAAAATAATATGAATTGATGACTTGTGAAGGTAAACCGATACTCCCCAAGTCCCTGTGCAGAACAGCAGCATTAGTGACACATGGGGTGACCCATGTGTCCTCGGGGGGGGGGGGGGATAGTCCAGGTCCTTAATACACACTTTTATACTCTAGTGATTATAGATTTATCCAGTGTAAAAAGCAGATGCAATCTCAGTTGCAAAATGTTTATGCAATCATTCTGGCCTGAATGGCCTGAGTGCATAGGCCTAGTAAAAATGTGGATGAAATTAATACAAGGCTCTCAAAAACTGACATCATTTGAGGTTGTTCATGGGAGACCTTTTCCACTCCCAGTGAAAAGTGAACCTTCAGAAAAATCCGTCAGAGAAACAACTCTGGCAGAATGGATGGCAAAACTACTAGAAAATAAGGATATTGTTTTGAACAATAAACTGCCGTAAGACTCTCCAGTCTCTTGCAGGTTGAAACCAAGTGTTATTGACAACACCCACAGCCTGTAAAATTGCAGAGAGACCCTCCTGGATACATCAGAGCCACTGCAAAAGGGTTGAGGTCCCGGGAAGCCCCATCACTAAGGAGGAAGCACATTAGGAAGGCCTCACCTACGCTTTGGTTGCTTCGGGGTGAGGGGGGTAGTGCGATTGGGCCCCGTTGGGTAAGCCTGCACTCCACTCTCTATCCGATCAACTTTAGGGCAGCCAGGTGCAGGTGTGATGGACCAATGTGCAACAATGTGAAGGGGAAGCCTCCTGGTTACCTTGACTACAAAAGCTCACCCTTACATCCATCCTTGGATGAAAAATGCCTGATACAGACCACAGAGAAAGACTGTTATGTTTGCTCGCACATGCCGAGCATATTAACACAACCATATATGGGAAACACCCTGGGACAGGTGCACTAATTCTGATTTCCGACCACCTTCAGAGTGACTTTTGTAAAGTGCACAACAACAACAACAACAACAACATCGTCATCCTGATCCAGGAAGAAGCCCTCAACTTTAACAAGTTTTAAAGAGACTGTTGATCGTCATTGAATTTTTCTTGATTTTATTTTGCTTTTCTTTACTTATGTTATTCTTTGTTTAAAGCTGTAATTTCACAGATGATAAGTTTGTCATTCACAGCATACGCAGATGTACCAAAACCGATGAAGACTTCTTTTCCTGTTTGTCAGATGAAGATGAAGTGTAACTTATGATGTAGTAACTGAGAATGTGGAAGACAAGTAGTTACTTATTGTACATTTCATTTCTCTGATAAACAGGGCGGAATGTTAAGAGAATATGGTATATATGTGATCAGCTACATGAAATGTATTATCATTAAGCACATTTCTACATGACTTTTCCTCTAGTAACTCGTGTGTTGAACCTCTGCAGATACTAACCGCATCCTGTTGTTCTGAACATTTAGATGTAGAAGAAGACCAAGCTCAGCTCTATTACAAGAACATACAGATGTAGAAAAGGGAAAGTCCCGCTACTGGAGTGATGATGTTATCTATGTAACACACACACACACACACACACACACACACACACACACACACACACAAATATCTTGTATAAATAAAGGTCGCAGGCAGTCGTGGGGCGCAGTTCGTGCGTTCCATGACTGCCCCTCGCGAGTGAGAAACTTCTGCAGTGTTGTGTTTTCTGACTCAGGCGTCTCAGCTGAAGAACGGCAGGGTGATTTAAAGAAATCCTCTGTCTGTTTAGGTATCACAGAGCCAAACATGAAAATGAGGAGACAAACACACCAAGAATGATCACTGGTGGGCCTGTATAGACATTGAGCAGCATGTGTTTTATTATTTTGAAATCAAGCATGTAGGAAGACAGTTCTGGACCAGGCAGGCCTGAATTTATTATAAAGGACTGCCAACCCCTTAGTGTTGTGGAGAGTGAGGGGTTCAGAGAGCTGGTTCAGGTCCTTGATCCATCATACGTTTTGCCAACCAGAAAGGTTTATATAGACAATGTCTCATCAGGTAGCTGATGTTAAGTCCTGCATACTGATTTAATTTAGTTTCATCTTCAGACCATCAAGGTATTGATAGTCAAAAAAATATGTGGAGGAACTCAAGTGAGTGAAAATGGAGTGGTCTGCAGTAATTGCCCCCACAACATCTGAGCCACAGCCTGGACCTTCATCAGAGCAGTACCCTGTTCCAGGCAAGTTCAGTATTATCAGCTTATCCGTACATTTATTTTGATGCTCATGTGTACTAATTTGGAGTAGATGACAAAAACTAAAACAGCCATGCATTTTTTATTCTTTCAGAAAACCTGTGGCAGACAAACCAACAATGTAACAGTGGACTCCATCATTGAGGTCCAGCACTACTTTGTGGAGGGAAACATTCCAACATCAGAGGATCCTTTAACGTACTGAGGGAATAGGAAGACATCTTATCTGAACTTTTTCCACCTGGCTTTACAGTTTTTGTGTACCCCAGCTTCATCTGTGCCCTGTGAGCGTGTGTTTTCTAAAGCTGGGGAAATGGTGTCAAATAAACGCAAGAGAAAACATTGGATAAAGTTTTTTTTCTGAATAAAAATTTATAATAAACTCTGAGTCAATTACATTTAAATGGGTAATATTACATTCACAATACTTTTATTTTAATTTTCACTTAATGTCTTTCACACTATATTTTAAATATGTCTACAATATTTGAAATGTAAAAGATGTAAAATGAGTGCATGTAAAGTACAATACCTTACAGCAGGGGTGGGCAACTCCAGGCCTCGAGGGCTGGTGTCCTTCAGCTTTTAGATGTGTCCTTGATCCAACACAGCTGATGGCGCTGTCAGTTGGTGTTCGCTCGCTTTGTGGTAGAGTATCACTTCCTGTTCCTGCTCAAACACAGTGGTGTGTCTGAGTAGCTTTTCTGCTTAGCAATTTAATTTAAATCTTTTGATACATCCCTTTTTCATAGTATAATCTTAACGTGCTTCATCTGAATCACCCTTTCTGTGTACTCACTACCTAATTTATAGCCAAAGTATTCACTCACTGTCTCTTTACTGTTTCGCTAGCTTAGCTTAGCTCGTAGCCGACTCGTTAGCACCATGGCTACTTCACCTGTCCCTCCTGCACTTTCCTGCTCATTGTGTCAGATGTTTAGTTACTCCTCGGCCTCCTTTAGCAGTAATGATACCTGTAACAAATGTAGCATATTTGCAGCTCTGGAGGCCAGGATTACTGAATTGGAGACTCGGCCGCACCCTTCATTCACCCGTAGCTAGCCAGGCCCCTGTAGCTGGTGCAGCCGAAGATAGCGTGGGCCCGCTAGCTGTTCCCCGGCAGACCCCAAGCAGCTGGGGAAAGAGGGCGGCTGGGTGACGGTGAGGAGGAAGCATAGTCTTAAACTGAAGCCCCAGGTACACCACCAACCTGTTCATGTGTCTAACTGCTTTTCCCCACTCGGCGACACACCACGCGGGGGTCAAACTCTGGTAATTGGTGATTCTGTTCTCAGACATGTGAAGCTAGAGACACCGGCAACCATAGTCAATTGTCTTCCAGGGGCCAGAGCAGGCGACATTGAAGGAAATTTAAAACTGCTGGCTAAGTGTAAACGTAAATACAGTAAGATCATAATTCACGCCGGCAGTAATGACACCCGTTACGCCAATCGGAGGTCACTAAAATCAATATTGAATCGGTGTGTAACTTTGCAAAAACAATGTCGGACTCTGTAGTTTTCTCTGGTCCCTCCCCAATCAGACCAGGAGTGACATGTTTAGCCGCATGTTCTCCTTAAATTGCTGGCTGTCTGAGTGGTGTCCCAGAAACGATGTGGGCTTCATAGATAATTGGCAAACCTTCTGGAGGAAACCTGGTCTTGTTAGGAGAGACGGCATCCATCCCACTTTGGATGGAGCAGCTCTCATTTCTAGAAATATGGACAAATTTATTAAACCCCCAAAATATGACTATCCAGAGTTGGGACCAGGAAGCAGAGTTGCAGTCTTACACACCTCTCTGCAGCTTCTCTCCTCCTACTACCCCCAAAAACCCATCTCCATTGAGACTGTGTCAGCTCCCAAAAGACAAAAAACAAACCAAAAAAACCAGCAATAAACAACTTAAACATAAAAATCACAAAGAAAGAACAATACAGTATCCACATCTGAACCAAAGAGTAAAACAGTGAAATGTGGATTATTAAATATTAGGTCTCTCTCTCCAAGTCTCTGTTAGTACATGACTTAATAATTGATCAACAAATCGATTTACTCTGCCTTACAGAAACCTGGTTGCAGCAGGATGAGTATGTTAGTTTAAATGAATCAACACCCCGAGTCATTCTAACTACCAGAAATCTTGAAGCACAGGCCGAGGGGCGGTGTGGCAGCAATTTTTCACACCAGCCTATTAATTAACGAAAGACCAAGACAGACTTTTAATTCATTTGAAAGCCTGATGCTTAGCCTCGTCCACCCCAGCTGTAAAACTCAGAAACCAGTCTTACTTGTTATCATCTATCGTCCACCTGGGCCTTACACAGAGTTTCTCTCTGATTTCTCAGACTTTTATCTGATTTAGTGCTCAGCTCAGATAAAATAATTATTGTGGGTGATTTTAACATCCATGTAGATGCTAAAAATGACAGCCTCAACATCGCATTTAATCTGTTATTAGACTCAATTGGCTTCTCTCAAACTGTAAAAGAACCCACCCACCACTTTAATCACACTCTAGATCTTGTTTTAACATATGGCATAGAAACTGAACATTTAACAGTGTTTCCTGAAAACCCTCTGCTGTCTGATCATTTCCTGATAACATTTACATTTACAATAATTGATTACACAGCAGTGGAGAGTAGACTTTATCAAAGTAGATGTCTTTCTGAAAGTGCTGTAACTAAGTTTAAGAATATAATCCACCCACTGTTATCATCTTCAATGCCCTGTACCAACATAGAGCAGAGCAGCTATCTGAACGCTACTCCAACAGAGGTTGATTATCTTGTTAATAATTTTACCTTCTCACTACGCACGACTCTGGATACTGTAGCTCCTGTGAAAACTAAGGCCTCAAATCCAAAGTCCCTGACTCCGTGGTATAATTCTCAAACACGTAGCCTAAAGCAGATAACTCGTAAGCTGGAGAGGAAATGGCGTGTCACAAATTTAGAGGATCATCATTTAGCCTGGAGAAATAGTTTGCTGCTTTATAAGAAAGCCCTCCATAAAGCCAGAACATCTTACTATTCGTCACTGATTGAAGAAAATAAGAACAACCCCAGGTTTCTCTTCAGCACTGTAGCCAGGCTGACAAACAGTCAGAGCTCTACTGAGCCAACAATCCTTTAACGTTAACTAGTAATGACTTCATGAACTTCTTCACAAATAAAATTTTTATCATTAGAGAAAAAATTACCAATAATCATCCCACAGATGTAATATTATCTACAGCTACTTTTAGTACCATCGATGTTAAGTTAGACTCTTTTTCTCCAATTGATCTTTCTGAGTTAACTTCAATAATTACTTCCTCCAAACCATCAACGTGTCTTTTAGACCCCATTCCTACAAAACTGCTCAAAGAAGTCCTGCCATTAATTAATGCTTCAATCTTAAATATGATCAACCTATCTCTAATAATCGGCTATGTACCACAGGCCTTCAAGGTGGCTGTAGTTAAACCTTTACTTAAAAAGCCATCTCTAGACCCAGCTGTCTTAGCTAATTATAGGCCAATCTCCAACCTTCCTTTCATATCAAAAATCCTTGAAAGAGTAGTTGTCAAACAGCTAACTGATCATCTGCAGAGGAATGGCTTATTTGAAGCGTTTCAGTCAGGTTTCAGAGCTCAGCACAGCACAGAAACAGCTTTAGTGAAGGTTACAAATGATCTTCTTATGGCCTCTGACAGTGGACTCATCTCTGTGCTTGTCCTGCTAGACCTCAGTGCAGCGTTCGATACTGTTGACCATAATATCCTATTAGAGCAATTAGAACATGCTGTAGGTATTACAGGTACTGCACTGCAGTGGTTTGTATCATATCTATCTAATAGACTCCAATTTGTACATGTAAATGGAGAGTCCTCTTCAGACACTAAGGTCAATTATGGTGTTCCACAGGGTTCAGTGCTAGGACCAATTCTATTTACATTATACATGCTTCCCTTAGGCAGCATCATTAGAAGACATAGCATAAATTTTCACTGCTATGCAGATGACACGCAGCTCTATCTATCCATGAAGCCAGGTATCACAGACCAATTAGTTAAACTGCAGGAATGTCTTAAAGACATAAAGACCTGGATGGCCGCTAACTTTCTGCTTCTTAATTCAGATAAAACTGAGGTTATTGTACTCGGCCCCTGAAAATCTTAGAAATATGGTATCTAAGCAGATTCTTACTCTGGATGGCATTACCTTGGCCTCCAGTAACACTGTGAGAAACCTTGAGTCATTTTTGACCAGGACATGTCCTTCAACGCACATATTAAACAAATATGTAAGACTGCTTTCTTCCATTTGCGCAACATCTCTAAAATTAGAAATATCCTGTCTCAGAGTGATGCTGAAAAACTAGTTCATGCCTTCATTACTTCCAGGCTGGACTACTGTAATTCTTTATTATCAGGATGTCCTAAAAACTCGCTGAAAAGCCTTCAGCTAATCCAAAATGCTGCAGCAAGAGTACTGACAGGGACTAGAAAGAGAGAGCATATTTCTCCTGTTTTGGCTTCCTTCATTGGCTTCCTGTTAAATCCAGAATTGAATTCAAAATCCTGCTCCTCACATACAAGGTCTTAAATAATCAGGCCCCATCTTATCTTAATGACCTTGTAGTACCATATCACCCTATTAGAGCACTTTGCTCTTGCACTGCAGGCTTACTTGTTGTTCCTAGAGTATTTAAAAGTAGAATGGGAGGCAGAGCCTTTAGTTTTCAGGCCCCTCTTCTGTGGAACCAACTTCCAGTTTGGATTCGGAGACAGACACTATCTCTACTTTTAAGATTAGGCTTAAAACTTTCCTTTTGCTAAAGCATATAGTTAGGGCTGGACCAGGTGACCCTGAATCCTCTCTTAGTTATGCTGCAATAGACGTGAGGCTGCCGGGGATTCCCATGATGCATTGAGTTTTTCCTTCCAGTCACCTTTCTCACTCACTATGTGCTAATAGACCTCTCTGCATCGAATCATATCTGTTATTAATCTCTGTCTCTCTTCCACAGCATGTCTTTCATCCTGTTTTCCTTCTTTCACCCCAACCGGTCGCAGCAGATGGCCGCCCCTCCCTGAGCCTGGTTCTGCCGGAGGTTTCTTCCTGTTAAAGGGAGTTTTTCCTTCCCACTGTCGCCAAAGTGCTTGCTCATAGGGGTCATATGATTGTTGGGTTTTTCTCTGTATTTATTATTGTGCTATCTACTGTACAATATAAAGCGCCTTGAGGCGACTTTTGTTGTGATTTGGCGCTATATAAATAAAATTGAATTGAATTGAATTGAATTGAATTCAAATGGCTAAATTACCCCCTCAACATGTCTTGAAGTTCTTCAGAGGCCTGGTAATGAACTAATCATTTGACTCAGGTGTGTTGGCCCAGAATGATATCTAAAACCTGCAGGACACCGGCCCTCGTGGACTGAGATTGGGGACCCCTGGTATACATGTATGACTAGGTCATTGAATCAGTGTCTGTTGTGAGTCTCAAGTAGTTATGGGACGTTCTATATCGAGGCTTCAAAGCTTGTGTCGAGTAATGGAGGGGGCGTTTCCACGATGCGCGTATCGAGGCTTGCTTCATTTATGGGAGGAGCTGAAAATGATGACGTCCGAAGCCTCGTTGCCCGGCTGTACCACGTGACTGGTTCAGGAAGTGGTTCGAACTTTGCCATGACTATGATAGCGATATAAACCCCTCAGACTTCATTCAAAATGTGGGTGTTTGATGGAGAGTTGCGGTTAGTGAGAGTTTGGAGACAGTTTGGAGGTTTAGGAGAGTGAGGAGAGAAAGTCAGGAGAGAATGGAGCCAGCTAAGAAGAGGAGGATGTCCTCCCCTGTGTGGGAACATTTTGATCTTATTCCCCCCCCAACCAGACTGGCCACCCCAGGTGCCACCCCGAAGCTAAAACAATAAAATTCAATGAAATATCAAATGTACGATTATGTTTTCACAGTGAAGCTCAGATATCCGAGTGTAAGTGAATGCTGCATTGGCTTCTGCGCTATGAGCGTCATGTTAGCAAAGGTAGGAGAGCCAAGCACGAAAGACGGCACCGCAGAAAACAATTTTTCGGCGAAAGATTAACAGTTTAACATATCTGGACTGGCCATCGAGCATACCTGGGTATTTACCCGGTGGGCTGATGACTTATTTATTTATTTTTTTTGTAACGGCATGAACAATGAGAGGTGGTGGATTGGCCAGATGCTGGCCGATGTGTAAAAATAACTCAGTTGTTTGGTGGTCGCTATGGCGGAGCTTCCACAGAGGCCAGCAGGTGGATGAGAGAAGGGGAGGCAGGAGGAGGAGAGACCCGAGGCAGCCGTCAGTCCGAGTATCAGGTGAACTGAACTTCAGGTAAGAAGTTATGACCTGCAGTCTATCTGGGTCAGATAAAAACCAAGTTTAGGTGGTTCTATTCAGCTGGGTGGGTGCTATGATGTTACTGATGTTGAACTTTATTTTATTCATAGGTTTAGTTAGTAGAGTTGCCAATGGCTCCTTAAAAAATGGAATCGTCCGGCATTCAGAAAAAATATTACGCGTTTGGTATTGAGCTGAGAAGAGACGCAGTTTGTCCTGTACTTCAGCTAGAATGAAAAAAAGACACAAAGCTGGATTTATTCTGTGTCTTTACGCTGCACAGCCGCTTCTTCTTCTCTCATTCTCTCCCCCTCTCTCTCCTGTTGCTATCCGGTTGTTCAGTCTGACGTCACTGGCCGTGTCTGGGCCTAAACTCCGCTGCAGGTCCATATATCAAACGATCACTATGGCATTACTGAGAGTTGAAAAACTGTCTAAAGTCTTTCATCTTTAATAAAATGATCAGTGTTCTGCTCTACCAGGTGTAACAATTGAGTTTAACATCCAGGCATCCATGAAAATGGAATTTATGACATTTAACGCCGTTATAAGTTAGCAGGAAGTTAGCTCGCTAGCTTCCATCTAAATACAATATAGAATCTCCTGACTGCGGGGTTTTGGAAAGAAATTCAAACGTACAGCTCTGCTATCACTTCCAACATAAATGAAGACAGAAAACTAAACAGCAGTGACGTTTGTAGGGTTACTGAAGTTTGGCTAGCTGGTATATAATGATGTGCTACGTGACCGCTAGCGACACAGCTATGTTAGCATAATATAAACAAGCTAACATTTTTTCCACTCGATAAAAGTTAACGTGAGTGTTCTCGGTGGTCAGGAACAAATGTAATCGCATGGCAGGATGATGTAAAAGGACCAAACTTCAGTCAGGAGAACAAGTGAGATAATCCATCCACAATACGAGGTTAGTCATTCATATACTGCTGCATGGGCTGTGCTGTAGTTACATCGTAAGGTGTTTAAAAACTGAGCTTAAATAAATGATTAGCGGTAAATAAAAGCCGAGGGAGGTCAAAAGTGATCACTGACTGTTTTAGGAGCTTTTTGAGATTAAATAGAAGAAAATACAAAACATTAACCATGTTAACAACACAAAAGCCATATTAAACGCAGACTACTTTAGGCCCGGAAGTAGGATTCGTCACGTCATCACTGAACAACCGGATACTTCAATCATGAAACTGATCAATGATCAGCTGATCAGCTTTTCTTTCTTGTTTGTTTATCGCCCACTTTGCGCCAGAAAGAGGAAACCAGCCGATGTTGCGCTAAACAGCAGCAACACGTTTAAGCTTGATCAGCTGTTGTTAGAATTTATTTAGTATTAATTTCTAGTATCAGCTGATGTTTGCTGGAGCCACAGCCGTAAAGCTGCTGGTCATGATATCGGTTTGGATATGTAGTGAGAGGGAAACATGAAGATGAAACCAGGAGATGTTCTTACTGAATCATCAGAGCTGAACAGGTGATGGAGAAACAGGTTTACCTTTTAGGTGACATGAATGAGTTGAAGGGAAGTTCTGAACTGTTTCTGAGAGACAAATAACACCAGGATCCTTTTCTGTGTAGCTGACAGCTGGTAACTGTGCAGGGGCGGGTCTAGCAAAGTTTTGCCAGGGGGCCAGGTAGGGCATTAACAGGGAAAGGGGGGCACAAAGAAATACTTTTCTTTCTTATTCTCATTTAAAATATCTAGCTTTTATTAAATAATTATCTGAATCTTGCGAACAAAGTTTTTATCTGACGTAAAATGTATTGAAATCATACATATACCAAAAAGACAGTGTACGTCACTGTCACAACAGCGTTTGTTTTCATTCAAAGGCTTTATAGCTTTAATACCTGGTGGGCCGGTCTCTGGTCAAAATGCCCGATTTTTTTTGTCCCAGTCCAGCCCTGCAGGTTAATACTGGCAGTGTCACTGTGTCAGCTGGCTGTATTTCATCATCAGCCAGTGTTGTTCTTTATACATCAATATTACCAAAGTTTACCATAAGGCAGCATAGAAAGTATTTACTTGCTTTCAGTTTTCATTCAAATGTTAGTCTTTTCAGTCGTTTCCCACTTTTTCCTGTTTCAAAATCAAACACCAGTTTGTGAGAAGATTATCTTCTTTTTAATAGACAGATAAAGTTTTGCATTGGCTAATTTGCCAATTGTATGTTAAAAATGTTCGTATTTTAATATTCAAAAATGTTTTTGCCCAAAACACATGTGCACTATATGTCAGTAAAAATACTATGCAAATATTGCTGTCCTTGAATGCTGAGTAAACACTGACAAAGCACTGATTGTATCTCTTGTACTTTATCAACGCAGTATCTAAAAACTTTGCACCGTAGTGGTTAAAACCTCATTCTAATAAGAGTTAAAAGCGCATTTGGTTATTAGGTTTATAGGGTTATTGAATTATGTTTAACGGTTGGTATAATTTTTTTTAACATTATCTGCCAATTACATCTGCCACCCTTCTCCAAATCTGTGCCCCTACCTGGCCCCCCCAACAAAAATTTTCTAGACACGCCACTGCTTATTCCTCCCAACAAGGTATGTAAATTTCTACAGAAGATGTATTTTCATAATACTGATGGTGCAATACAATTTATGTTAAGCTGTCTTTACTTGTGTACAAGGTGAAGTGTTTGCTATGTGCCAGGGAGCTGGGATATAACAACAACACCTCATCCATGCTTAGGCACTACAGAGCTTTGCATGAGAATAAGGGGAACACCGATTGTGGAGCAAGACCAGGTGAGCCATCAAATGCCATGATAATATAGCATGCAGTAATGTTACTAAATGATATAACAATATTATACAAGTGTAATAAATTACGTGTGTGATATTTATATTTGTGCTTTGTTTTTATTGTCTTTCCTCAGGAGAACAATCTCAAATAGATGAAGACCTGGTTAGCATGGTGATTGAGGACCCCCAGCCATTTACCACTGTGGAGGACAAAGGATTTAAAAGATTTGTTAAATCATTAAATCCTAGCTATGTTCTCCCCACTAAAAAGGTCATAAAAGCAGTGAAAATTTAGTTTTTACAGAATAAAATGTGAACAGGCAGGACTGAGGCTCAAAGCCTCAGTGTGTAGCTGTCCACACCCCAACCACACCTCACCTCACAGTAAATGATCATTTCCATTTTAAGCATTTCCAAATAATCATTTTCCATACTGCCAGCATAAATATACACAGTATTCTGCCATAACTACAATATACATGTTTTACACACTCCTTTTGTTATTGACATTTACAGGCTGTGTGCAAAATGCCACACTGTTCAAATTCATGCCAACTAATATTTTTACGTCCAGTAGATGTCCTACTAGAGCAAATGAAGCTTCAAGAAGCTTTGCGCTGGAGTGAACCAATTGGATGAAAAGCTTCAGTGCTTCATGAAGCTTCATCTGTCCATCACTAGTCTCAAGTCAGTTGCCTGCAATGATATTTAAGGTCCAGCAGGTGTCAGTATGGAGCAAATCAGCAACACTGTGTCGACACCGTATCGATACAGTTTGGGAAATGTGCTGAAATGCTTCATGAGGCCTCATCTATCCATCACTATTGCTTGGTATCCTGAATCTGAAGGTTGAGCATGAACCAAGGATTTGAGCCAAGATTAATCCAGAAACTGCAGCACAAGAAAGTTTCAGTAATAAGGTAAAGCACAGCGAGAACTTGAAACATGAGCACCAGTTACCAACATGGGTGGATGACAAACTGGCGGTGAATGAAGGTCAGCGTTTGGCTTAAATCACTCTGGTTTGGTGGCCTGCAATTGGCTCCAGGTGTGAAAGGAGCTGGAGGAGGTGGCCCTGCCCAGGGGCGGATCCCAGGTAGGTTCAGGAGCTACATGGAAATTCCAGCCACCCACTGTGGACCATGACATAAAGATCATCATCAGTTTATGTGATGGTCTCATTGGTCTTTTCTATCTATTTTGATAAATTAAATAATACAGTAAAATAATAAAATAAAATAATACGATAAGCCTTTATTATATCCTTTATGTTTTTAAATATAAAGGAAATAAAGGAAATGATAATGAATCAAGAATTTTTGTTCTTTTAGTTCCAAAGTGGGAGTTTTCTCACTGTAAAGACTCGAGTTCAGCGTTGACTGTGTGCTCTGTGTTCTTGAACTCCAGGGGTCCGTTCTTCGTACCTCGCTAAGTAAGTTAGCTGGATTTGATTGTTGACGATTTCGCATGATCTTGGATCATTCGGTTCTCCGAGCTCATCCGGGACTTGCTGTCATAGCAACAGATCCGTGGCGTAAACCTGCTCGGGAGCAGGCTTACTTTATGTAAACAGGATTAGATCGCGACCACTCAGGTATGTCCGCTTCATTTATCTGAAAAGCAAGAGCGATATTTCTCCACTGTTTTCCATAAATAAATATTATCAATGTAACTAAAGATAATGCAGTATTTGATTCTTTTATTGATTTCATACAGATACATACAGGTCATTTCCTAAAAAAGGAAATGTACTATTAATCATTCTATTTCATGTATTTGATTATTTCAGATGTAATTCATATTTTAGAGTAGTAATAGTAAATTACTTCGTGTAATCAAGATGAGAGACCACGGCTATAAAAGCGAAGGTGGATTTGGGAAGTCTGTCGCAGCCATGTCCTGTCCGTTTGTCTGCGAGCAACCCATTGCTGAAGGTGCAAGACTGATAAGGAGAGTTTTCAGAATTCAGCGGATATTGCGGGATAGACAGGATCCTTTAGCTCAGCGCGACAGTGTGCTCATAGAGAGATATCGATTTTCCCGTGAGGGTATTATTTACTAACACTCTCTCTCTCTCTCTCTCTCTCTCTCTCTCTCTCTCTCTCTATACATGTGTGTATATATATATATGTGTGTGTATATATACACATATATATATATATATATATATATATATATATATATATATATATATATGTATGTGTGTATATATACATATATATATATATATATATATATATATATATATATATATATATATATATGTGTATATATATACATATATATATATATATATATGTATATATATATATATATATATATAGATTGTAATGGAATTTCTTTCACTTATGTATTAATCACATTATTTTATTGTATAATGCCTTGGTGCCACTGATTTTAACATGTCTGACACCCATACAGTAAGACAAATGGTGGGGGTCTATTTAGGAAGTTGGGGGAAGCAGACAACTCCACAGGAGGGAGAGTCTTTTGTCTCTTTGAGGACTCTGGGAGGTAGCAAGGGAGTGTGAACCTTAAGGTGTGAAACAGCTGTGTACTGCCTTTTGTTCCTGGAGAAGGTATTTAACTGAGAGCCACACTAGGCTCAGTGAGACTCTGCTGACCCTGCCCCGTGGTCATGCAGGCTCTCCACCAAGCTTGGTTTTCTGTTCTTTGTGTGTTTGGATTAAAGAATGTTAGCTACCGCTCACCGCTCATCTGCAGGCTTTATTTAAGTGGAAAACTTCCACAACAGAATGGCGCTGTGAGCAGGGTGGTCCGTGTGGTCGCTGAACAACGGTTCCGTGGACGGGCTGATCACCCCTGAGGGAAAAGGTACCTTTGTCCTACCAGCTGTTGAAGCAAAGCAAATGGAGGAGTCACGGAGCCGTGTGTTTTAGCAACCACCGAGACCATCAACTTTGAGGGGACTCCTGCAGATGGGTGAGTTGTAGCTAACTTGTATACAGTCATGGAGAGTTTTTTGTCTGGCCGAGGGGGGGAACGCTGGCCGACTCCGGAGTTCGAGTCTCCGGAGGGAAAATCCTGGCGGTTTGAGGCCCCAGGCTTGTGTTTGGAACGGCCCATCACAAGGACAGTGGCTCGAACACGTTGTTGGGGAGAAGCCGGCCCAGACCTGTGGTCAGTCCAAGTACGTCACAGGGACAGCGGCTCGGGTACACTGTCGGGGAAAATCCTGGTGGTTTGAGACCCCAGGCTTGTGTTGGGAACGGCTCATCACAAGGACAGTGGTTCGAACATGCAGTTGGGGAGAAGCCGCCCAGACCTGTGTTCGGTCCAAATGCACGCCACAGGAGCGGCGGTTCGGGTACACTGTCGGGGACCATTTCTGCGTAATACAGTGCGCAGAGTGGTGGTGTTCGTTCCTTGGTCCGTAGAAGGCAAGGAACCTCATGGGGGACGCCTCGTGTAGTAATGGGAAACTGGATCCAGTAAAGCGGCAGGCCTTCCACCAGGCGGCCAGAGACAAAACTCAATAACTGACTGTATGATAAGAACTGAGTAAATGTGTGGTGTGAGATGAAAGAGAGTGGTTGTGTGGGAAAAGTTGATGTGTGTGTAAAAACAGCGAAAAATGGGGTTCAAAATGTTGAAAATGGGGAACAGGAAAAAAAGGAAAAAAAAAGAGAGGAGTGTAGACATGTGTGTAAAAGTTGTTTCCAACTAGCAGGAGAGGGTGATACTGCAGGCTACCAGCTCCCCTAGTGTGGACACACAAAAATTTCTTTTTAGCAGAATTGTTGATGAAAATAAGTAAAAATAGGAAGAGGGTTTGGTGATTTTCAATGTGGAACAACTACAATCTCTCTGGGTTTTTAAGAAAGGGGACTTCAGAACCAGAGAGGGGAGACGTGTTTCTTTAAGCAGTGATAAGAATGATCAAAATGTCTCAGTGTGTCACTTGCAGGTGAAGAGCAGACCCTGATCAATTTTTCACGTGCAGCAGTCGCAAGAAATTATAGGTTAACATCATTTAGAAACACTCAAGCCAAGTTTTGGCTGAATTGTTTTACAGCTTAACTTCCATGTGTTTGTCACCCTGAGAACACAAGCTCCAAGATTCTCTCCCTGAAGACAAGAAATGCAGTTCCAGAACAACGAGATGGATATCAAGAGCTCACAGCAGTGTCCTGAGCAGTGAAGAAAAGGTCCAGCAGCAGCAGCTGTGCAAGACAGCGACAGCAAGGAGAAAAATGGCATCATCATCACTGGATGGATGGATGTCCATTTCCAACGAGCTGCAACTTCACTATGTGTGAATGGACCTTTGAAAAGACTGTCCGAGTTGGACATTTGCCACTTTTGGAGCAAAATGGCAAGATGAGACAGTGGAACACAGGACAAAGCTGAAAGACAACTGACTCTCACTGGACTGCTGCAAGGGGGAGAGATGAGATGAGACCACAGTGGAAGGAGCAGGGGAGAACATGGCTGTTTTAGTGTGGGAAATGAAATTTGGGTTTAGGAAACTGGGAAGGAAAACGACTGCCTTGAGTGGAGAATTGAAAAGTGTCTGGAGCACCGCAAAGAGGAGAGGTACACAAAAATTACACAAACAGAAAAATGCATTGATCCTACTAACACAAACACACATGCAATGAAGCTCATGAAGACCAAATAGCATTTTAAGCAGGCGTTTCTGTTACCATCATCTTGTCCGGTTCACTTAGTGGGTTAAGAAGTGATACATAGACTAGTGAACTAGTATTATTTTGGGGAAGGATGATTGAATCATTGCAGGGGTGAACAGAATGCTGCAGGGGGGTCAGATGAGTGGAGACTAATAGATTATTGAGTTTCTTGTTTCTGATGTGTGGGGGAGGTCTTATCATGACACACATCTGGGTACATGGGGGGGAAACAAAACTCATTATCTAATAGAATATTGTTGTTGTGTGAGGTGTGTGACTGGTGGATGAAAGTTTTGGGGATTTGCTTGGCTGATGCATTTTCCTTTGGTACCACTTTTAACCTACCAATTAGTTGTTTTGATCTATCACTCTAAGAGAGTATGCTTAGACAACTTCTAAAAAGAGGCCTTCATATTTGTTTATTTTTAACAGTGCACTGAGATTTTTGTTTGGCAATTTTCTCTTTTTCAAGCAGGCCTGCAAGATCGGGATTGAAAGCGCTACACAACATGTTGAACAATCGCAAGTGAGTTTCTCCAAAAATTAAAATGGGCTCGGGAGAAAGCCACTTATTTGGGACAATCAGAAAACAAGTCCCTGCCAAGAAGGATTCAGCGATGTAATCCAGTCTAAATTCTTTTTCTTTTTGAAATGACGTCATTGCTGGCAGTAGAAACTTATTGCGTCACGAAGGGTTCTACTGTCAGCAAATAAAAAATGGGGACTGACTGGACTGACAAAAGCTTGACTGACTTGACACCAGTATGCAAGATTGCACCTCCACCTTGACCTGACAAAAGGGTGGATGTATGTATGTATGTTTCTTTTTACAGGAGCAGAAAGATGACAGCAACAGGTTGCATGGGCTTTTGGGCCATGCTGACTTAACCTTTTAATTGCCACTTTCTGTGTCTTTGAATTTACCAGCGGTGTGTTATTCATGACCTTGTATTGTTTACAGTGCAGAGGTCACTGTGAGAAAGTGTGCATACAGATGCGCTGCGCTAACATCTATTTTTCCACAGCAGAGGGCTAATCATATGATCCAATCACATGATTTGCAGCAGGACACATCGCTGGCTAATGTTTTACCTTTTCTTAAGACAGGGCCTGGAGTGAAACTACTCCAGGGGAGAAGCCCTGTGAATTTTTAAGAGACAACATACAACTTCATTGTGCATGTCTAATTGTGCTAAGCTGACATAGGGCAAAAGAGGGTTTTCCGGGGAAGCTTTCATTTTTAAATTGCAGAGACCGTGACATGAGGGATATGGAAGGATTGACGCAGATACAGACCACGACCGGGAGAGAACGCTTCAACAGGACCAGTGAGAAGCAGGGACCATCTGCAGGACAGCAGACAAACGACAGTGGGCTGCACCACTGGGCTTCTAAAGGATCGTCATGAGGAGATTTTGAACAGCAAAATCTTAAAATAAAATGAAAGAGTTTTGCCGTTGACGTTGAGGAAGACAACTAAGGTGTACGACGTGCTCTGCCTTAAATCTACAGCTGCGTTGGAACAGAAATCGAGGGATGGAGAGAGCGTGCCAAGCTCCAAAAGTGACAGCGCAGAGGGAGATCAGCGTTGGAATTATAATTCTGTAAATGGCACAGACACCAGGAGCCATGATCGGGGACTGAGAATGACCATCTAATGCTGTTTCACTTTGCCATGCAAAGTACTTTGACACTCTGGAGAAGACCTTTCCTCTGTATCATTGTTGTTGCCATTTGCATGTGAGAGCTTAGATTGTGGGGAAGATTAAAGATGAACAAAGGGTGGTGGGAGAACAGTGAAGTGAGGATACACAGTGTGAAACTCCTTTAAGTGTACAATAATGTTGATGTGATTACAGAATGTCAGGAAAGAAATTCTGGTATTAATGTGATTCTTGATTTAAGAATCAAAGGGTGGGATTGTAAAGGAATTTCTTTCACTTACAGTTAAGCCCATAATTATTCATACCCCTGCCAAATTTTGACTTAAAGTTACTTTTGTTCAACAAGCAAGTTCTTTTTTGAGCAGAAATGACACAGGTGTCTCCCCAAAGATAATAAGACGAAGTACAAGAGGCATCATTGTGGAAAAAAATATTTCTCAGGTTTTATTTATATTTTAGCAAAAAGTATCATGTCCAGAATTATTCATACCCTTCTCAATAATCAATAGAAAAAAGCCTTTATTGGCTATTACAGCAATCAAACGCTTCCTATAATTGCAGACCAGCTTTTTGCATGTCTCCACAGGCATTTTTGCCCATTCATCTTTAGCAATGAGCTCCAAATCTTTCAGGTTGGAGGGTCTTCTTGCCATCACCCTGATCTTTAGCTCCCTCCACAGATTCTCAATTGGATTCAAGTCAGGACTCTGGCTAGGCCACTGCAAAACGTTAATGTTGTTGTCTGCTAACCATTTCTTCACCACGTTTGCTGTATGTTTTGGGTCATTGTCGTGCTAAAATGTCCACTGGTTCCCAAGGCCAAGTTTTTCTGCAGACTGCCTGATGTTGTTGTTGAGAATCTTCATGTATTGCTCTTTTTCATGGTGCTGTTTACTGTGATTAGGTTCCCTGGTCCATTGGCTAAAAAACACCCCAAAGCATTAGGTTCCCACCACCATGTTTGACAGTGGGGATGGTGTTCTTTGGGTTGAAGGCTTCTCCATTTTATGCCAAATGAAGGCAACATCATTGTATCATTGTGACCAAATAATTCAATTTTTGTTTCATCTGACCATAACACTGAAGACCAGAAACCTTCTTTGTCCAGATGAGCAGTTGCAAAGGCCAAATGAGCTTTGGCATGTCTTAGAAGTGCCTGGAGAAGTGGCGTTTTCCTTGGTCTGCATCCGTGGAACCCAACTGTGTCCGTTGGACTGTCTGCCTTGAGACATTGCCACCAGCAGAGCCCAGATTCACCAGAATGGCCTTGGTGGTGATCCTTGGATTCTTTTTCACCTCTCTCACTATTCTCCTGGCCAGCACAGGTTTCACTTTTGGCTGCCGACAATGTCCTCTGAGATTTTCCACAGTGCGGAACATCTTGTATTTTTAATAATACTTTGCACTGTAGCCACTGGAACTTGAAAACATTTGGATATGGCCTTGTAGCCCATTCCTCACTTGTGAGCAGCCACAATGCACAGCTGCAGGTCTTCACTGAGTTCCTTTGTCTTAGCCATGAATGTCCACAGACCACCTGCAGAGAGCTGCTGTTTTTCACCTGTTGAGTTGTTGAGAAAACAGCTATTTCCAATTAATCAGGGTAATTAGGATGCTTTAGAACAGCTTTGACTATTTGGAATGGTATGGAACTTTGGATTTTCCCAGAGACTGTGACAGTTTGTAAAGGGTATGAATAATTCTGGACATGATACTTTTTGCTCAAATGTAAATAAAAGCTGAGAAATATTTTTTTTTTCCACAATGATGCGTGTTGTACATCATCTTATTATCTTTTGTGAGACGCCTGTGTCATTTCCAGTCAAAAAATAACTTGCTAGTTGAATAAAAGTAACTTTAAGTCAAAATTTGCCAGGGGTATGAATAATTATGGGCTTAACTGTATGTACTAATCACATTATTTTATTGTATAATGCCTTGGTGCCACTGATTTTAACATGTCTGACACCCATACAGTAAGACAAATGGTGGGGGTCTATTTAGGAAGTTGGGGGAAGCAGACAACTCCACAGGAGGGAGAGTCTTTTGTCTCTTCGAGGACTCTGAGAGGTAGCAAGGGAGTGTGAACCTTAAGGTGTGAAACAGCTGTGTACTGCCTTTTGTTCCTGGAGAAGGTATTTAACTGAGAGCCACACTAGGCTCAGTGAGACTCTGCTGACCCTGCCCCGTGGTCATGCAGGCTCTCCACCAAGCTTGGTTTTCTGTTCTTTGTGTGTTTGGATTAAAGAATGTTAGCTACCGCTCACCGCTCATCTGCAGGCTTTATTTAATGGAAAACTTCCACAACAATATATATATATATATATATATATATATATATATATATATATATATATATATATATATATATATATATATATATATATATATATATATATATATATATATATATATATATATATATATATATATATATATATATATATATATATATATATATATATATATATATATATATATATACATGTATATATATATCTATATATATATATATATATATATATATATATATCTCCCGACTTACTGTGCATGCTTCAGTCACCCCTTGCATGGGAACAGGTAAAAGTGATGGAGTGTTATGTAAAACTACACACAAAAAACCCACAATGTCAATAAATGTCACAGTACAAAAAGCCGGGGTGTGACGAGGGGGTGCAGGACCACCACCTGTCTTTATTTGCTCTGCCCTTTTCTTGGTTGCTTTTATAAACAAACAAACAGATTATTTCAGGGTCTCTTTTCAGGAGACTAAAAGCAATATAAGTGGTAAATATTACCATTCTGTAGAATATTCTTATATTTCACTTTTACTTGTTCCCATGTTCTAGTGGGTCCTGTTGTGGCTCTAATGTGAAAGAGGATATAATGTAATATAATATAATAAATTACTTACGAGTTTGATTTGTCAGCAACTTTCTGCCAGCCCTCTCTCCTTGCTTTTGCAGCCTTTGCAGTGTTCCCCTGCGTTTTAATTAAACTCTGAAACTCCTGAAATCCCTCAATCAAGAGTTCTTGGTCTGCTGCCGTGAAATACTGAGCGCGCTCCTTCGACATCTTCGCCGACCAATCAAAGGGTTGCCGATCAATGTTTCTACTCTCTATGCGTAGCCCCTTTTAAGCCACCCAGTGATCTCAGATTACTTCATCCAGCTATACTAATCGTCAACAACAGGTGTGTTCGGAGAACCGGATTAGCGAGCTCAAAGTTGGCGCGATGATTTGATCTTGGATGTGTCATTTGATCTTGGATGTAGTAAGCGAGGTACGAAGAACGGACCCCTGAATGCACTGGGTTGTTCAGTTTTCCAGCAAAACAAAATTTGTGTTCAAGCATTATTTGCTAATTTCCATCGAGCTGCTCCTCACCTGCTGTGCATCTGTGTTCAGCAGCCTTTCCTCTGTGTTTCTCAGGTTTTGTATTTTAAATAGTACTACTATTTTAAAAAGTAATAAAATCTTTCATCAGTTTCATAAACTTTAACCCTGTATTAGTGTTATTGTTTTTGAAACTGACCTGTAATGTTGTCTGTCATCACTGTCAGTGCTGTATGTTTAGTATCACTTTGGCTTCTGTGAATCTGTTCTGTTTTACTGTTTCTAAACTTTTATGTTGTCTATTTACAGTCTTTGGTTAGAAAAGCGCTTTTAGCAGCTTGTCAGAGGAGAATGTACTTCCTGAACAACAATGCCCCCTAGAGGCTGAAGACAGTAATGCATATATCATGTTTTAGATTTTTCGCTCCGTTTATGCATAACAGTAAAATGTTTAGGATGTTGTCGGGATAAAAACAAACACTTCAGTCAACCCACACTTGGACTCTGAAATGTGTGAAGATCTAAATATTTATCAAAGTAAGATTTATAATATTTGATGTATGTACAAGGTTGAGTATAGAGAGAAATAACAGAGATTAATGAAATATTACACAGACATAAAGAATCCCATTTTTAAAATCAGTCACTCCTGTTAAAAGATATAATTAGAATATTTTTACAAAGGTCTAAATCACATTTACCCTGCAATAACACACCTTTGAAACTCCCATTGTAAATTAGAGCTGTATATAAAAGGAAATACATGCATGCATTAATAAAAAAAAAGACTAATTTAAAACTATTTAATGACATTAATATAACCACTAAGAAAACCTATTTCATCTAATCAAACTCAGCCTGCACAGTAAAATACACTCAAATTGATCAAAAACTGAACTGATGACTTCCTACTTAGAGATTCATTTCAGTTCAGTGATGGTGGATTATAACCTCCATTCAAATCATTCAAAAAAGAGAAGAAGAAACTGTAGAACATGTTATATTACACTGTGAGAAGGTAACTGATGCAAAACCTCAGTAACATAAAAATGAAACTGGATCTTATTGATTTACTGCAAAAGGACTCAAGAAGTGAAAGTTATCAGGCCTTATTCCAGTTTTTAAAAGAGAGTAAATTGTTTGGGATTTGAGGGTCGATGTTCCAGTTCACACTTCACACCAGTTGGTGGCGGTAATGCACCATTTTGTTTTTTGACAACCGCCAATAAGCGATATAAAGAAGAAGAAGAAGGAGGGGGCGTAGCAAAGTAAGAATGTTCCACGAGAAGAGGTGTTTGCACAGAGAGCTGCTTTTTCATTCAAAGAAAATAAAGTAGTACCAACGTTTGGATCGATATCTGCATCGATCTGCCCACCCTTGTTTCCTGGATCGTAGCTGAGATCAGCGTGAACCACGTGGGTCTCTGCTCCCTGATCTGTTTCCTGTGTTTGGAAAGAGTTCCAGCTTCATCGCGGAGTTTCTCTCGGTTTGTGGGCTCATCTAAAGGTAAGCACCGAGCTAACTTTACTGTGAGTTCAGTTCATGTTGAGTTTAGCTCCTGAATGAGGTCTTCTGCTGCTCTCCTCGGTGTCTGTTCACAGTTTATTGTCAACACGTTGAGAGAAGAGTGAGAGAGTGTTTGGAGAAAAACACCAACTAATCATTAGCTCAGCATGCTGGGAGAAGGTGGAGCAGAAAAGTCTTTTCATTGTCCCTGCAGCTGCTTTTCTGCCTGCACCAAACCTCTACAGCCTCATTTCTATTTGAAGTGATAACAGGAAATGGATGAGAGCGATCTGCTGCAGTATCAGGGTCACAAACTTTATTGTCCAGCTGCTGTGGATGAACACATGAGAGGAAGTGAACTCCTACAAAGTCTCATTTTAATGAGTCTGGCTGCTGTAAAGTGATGCACAGGAAGATGTTAACAAAAACTAATGAAACAGAGATGAAAGTAAACAGTGTTCATATTTGAAAGCACAGAGAATAAAAATATATTGTGGTGGTTAATGTGCAGGAGACTGTGAAGAATGTAATAATGTCTTCCTGTGTCAAACACAGCTGCAGTCAAATGCAGGAAGGAAAGCACTGAAACCGCTGATCAATGGCCATGAGTACCATTCAGAGAGAGTTGGGGAGTTCAGTGGTGCTCGTTTCAGTCATTATGCAAATGCACTGTTGAAGATTGGGGAAACCTGCAGTCAGCTGAGACTGAAGAAGTCACTTGGATGAGTGACGAAACGTTTCTGCTACTGCAAAAGCTACGTCCAGATGAACAGAATCAAACTTTGGGGAATGGTGGAGGTGGTGGGACTGGGGGGCTGAAGGTGTGGATAGTGTGGGGTGGGGGAGTAACAGGTCTGTCCCTGTTTGTGGAAACCACAGGAGGAGCTGTTCAGGCTGTTGGCTGGGTGTGAATTGTTGATGGAGTCTTTAAACTTGTAGTTGCTGTTTTCCAGACTGAAGCAGAGTCGTTAGCTGAAAACTGGTTTTAGAGGTTCATTCAGGACACCTTCTCAGGCTCTTACAGCCTTACCTGTATCATAACAAAGTGTATAATCAGAATCAAAAAGGGTTTTATTGCCAAATGTTTAGCAGGTTTACAACATTAGGAAATTGCTGCGGTACTTTGTGCAAAACATTCTGTCAGGCAACGCTTAAATAAACATAAAAATAAGAATTAAAAGGGCTAAGTAGATAGATATATACTGTTAGGAATAAAAGAAATATTTTTAATGTGTATCTGCTCCTTATATTCTTTTATGTACTTTAATGATGAAGACTTGTAGAGCAAGGCAACCTTTGACTCACAAATAAGTGCTCAGCCAGACTGAAAAACAGGAAGTTTTAGTGCACAAGGCATATTAATAAATCAGACACAGAAAAGAGGAACTTTCAGTTGCAATGTTCGAGCCTGTGTGACGTGTAAAGTACCAAAATAACACCATATAAGACACAGCTTATGATTCTAATGTTAGAGAGCTCTTGCAACTGGCGTTTGAGCTGTGCAGGGGTCTCTCTCTATTGGAAGATGATTGAATAAAAAGAAATATCAATGTTTTAACACACTATGAGTCGGTTTTATCTGTTTTGTCATGGGGAAAAAGGATCAGGTCCAATAATACATGAGTGCAGGTGGTGATCAGTGCAAAAATGGAACGGATGCAGTGAACACAGTATAGGGTCATGTGTTAGTGGTGCGAACAGTCATATGGTTATTGTTCATGAGGGGAAGAAACTGTTCTTATGGCGAGAGGTTCTGGTGCGAATGGACCGGAGCCTCCTGCCTGAGGGGAGTATGTCAAACAGACTGTGTCCAGGGTGAGAAGGGTCAAGCTGTGGTCCGAGCTGCACACCCCAGTGTCCTGGAGGTGTACAAGTCTTGCAGAGATGGGAGTCTACAGCCAATCACCTTCTTAGCAGAGCGCACAAAACGCTGCAGTCTCTGTTTGTCCCTGATGGTGGCTCCAGTGTACCACACGGTGATGGAGGAGGTGAGGATGGACTCGATGATTGCGGTGTAGAATTGCATCATCGTCCGTGTTGGCAGGTTGAATTTCTTCAGCTGCCTCAGGAAGTACATCCTCTGCTGGGCTTTCTTTATGACGGAGGTGATGGTGGGCTCCCACTTGAGGTCCTGGGTGATGGTGGTACGCAGGAAGCAGTCCACAGAGGTGATGAGGGTGTCAGTCAGGATGATGGGTGGGAGTGGGGCTGTGTGCTTCCTGAAGTTCACAATAATCTCCACTGTCTTCTGTGCATTCAGCACCAAATTGTTGTGGCTGCACCAGGACACCAGATGTTCAACCTCCCTCCTGTAGGCAGACTCATCCCCGTCTGAGATGAGTCCAATAACAGTGGTGTCATCTGCAAACTTGATTAGCTTGACAGACTGGTGGGTGGAGGTGCAGCAGTTAGTGTACAGGGAGAAGAGCAGAGGAGAACAAACACAGCCCTGGGAGGAGCCGGTGCTGATGGTCCGGGAGTCCGAGACATTCTTTTCCAGCCTCACATGCTACTTCCTGTCCATCAGGAAGTCAGTGATCCACCGGCAGATGGGATCAGGCACATTCATATGGGAAAGCTTGCCTTGGAGATGGTCTGGAAGGATGGTGTTAAAGGCAGAGCTGAAGTCCACAAACAGGATCCTGGCGTAGGTTCCTGGGGAGTCCAGATGCCGCAGGATGAAGTTTAGAGCCATGTTGATAGCATCGTCTACAGACCTGTTGGCTCTGTATGCAAACTGCAGGGGGTCCAGGAGGGGGGCCATGAAGGTCTTGAGGTAGAACCAGGCGCTCAAATGACTTCATGACCACAGATGTCAGAGCCACAGGTCTGTAGTCATTTAGTCCAGTGATCCTTGGTTTCTTGGGGACAGGGATTATGGTGGAGGACTTGAAGCAGGCAGGCACATGACATGCCTGCAGTGAGGAGTTGAAAATGCCAGAAAACACTGGGGCCAGCTCGTTTGCACAGTGTCTGAGGGTGGCAGGAGACACACCGTCTGGGCCAGGAGCTTTCCGAGCATTCAGACTCGTAAACTGCTTCCTAACATCTGCTTCATGAATAGGGCTTTGGAGTTGACGTCACGCCGCAATGCATTGTGGGAGCGCGGCGCCATGTTCGGGGTCTCTGAATCAAAACAGACACTGTGTTGGAACGCACGGCGACAAGAATCATGCTTAAAAGCAGCTCCAAAGAAAACGGACGGTATAGAGACCGATTGCGTCCAGAGGCGAAGCAGCGGTACTTGCAGAAAATAGCGTGCATTGGAAATGTGGACCCGTATGAAACACGGCCGTGGAGTAGAAACCCTGAAGACCAACCGCTATTGACGTAGCCCGACATATTTTCGTACCTTATCTGTGGAGTCAGCGAGTACAAGTCGTCATTCAAACAAAGGTAAGTCAGCTCAAGTACTGCGTGTGAAATGCGTTTGATTTCCCAGCAAACATTCAGATTAGTGCAGCATAAATTAATTCATGAAGGTGAAATTACAGTGAGAACATGTGGAGGCTGTTAGAGGGATAACATAGTGAGTTCAGTGCATTGATGTGACATTGTCCTGAAGGATTTAGTTATTCTTTATGGTTAAAGAAATTGCACTGATTTATTCATATTTATTCTAAATAATTCTAATTACAAATATTGAAGCAAGATCTATATCTTGTGTCACTAAAAATACATTTTAGTTTAATTTTATACATTGATTAATGACCTGCAGAATCTCCTTATCATATTAAGTGATTCATAATTGTCACTTTATGCTTTCTCCATCTCTAAAGCGATTACATCCTTGCATTTATGGATGGGTATCATTTAGGTTTTATCCGATACCGGTGCCAAACCGGTACTTTTGAAACGGTGCCGGTGCTTAAAGAATGGAGAACACAAAATTGGTCCAAAAACCTCTCATGTTTAGCTGTTTTCCACTTTTTCTTTGGTCATTTTAGCCTTTTTGGCCAGGGTGAAGGGAGTATCTGCCATCAAACAAGAAGACAGCCGCATGTAACTACGACAGTGTTTGCTAGTTCACCTTACGTGCATTAATGTAATAATGTGGTTAGCCTACTCAACGTAAATTACACACGAACAACATTAAGCTACTCACGCAGAGAAGAACGGCTGCTGCTGCCATCATCATCATCATTTCTGCTACGCTGACAGGGCTAGGGGCCAGGACTCTACTCTTCGGGTTTTTGGGGGATGTTGCTAACTCCGGGTCCGATAACAGGCACCACACCCGCAGTAGATGTGCACGGTGTGAGGTCTCGCAGCAAGCTATCAAACATGGCGCATTTCTCGGCTTTAAAAAAAAAAACACTATACATCGTCAGGTGTTTCATCGGATTCGAGGTGTTATCTCCTTTGACAGTATCACAGTATCAGCTTAAAGCACTTGTTGCAGGCTGCTGGGTTTGCATCTTTTGCTGTGAAGTACAGCCAGACGGTAGGATGTTTGTTCTAATTTGCTATGACCTCAGAGCGCATCGATAATAAAACTAATAGGCTATAAAGAGTGATATGAACATATTTAGAACTTACCGGAATGAAAACGTCTGGAGCACACCAACAGATATTTGGAGATGGAAGAGAGCTGGATATCAGCTCGTCTCACAGCTGCTATCCAGGCTAGACGTCTTCATTTGGTAACATCCGATACACGAGCTGTCTCATGTTGCTTCCAGGTTGGGAAAGAATGAAAAGATAAACGTCTGGACTTCTTTAAGTTGCTTGAAGACGTTTCACCTCTCATCCGAGAAGCTTCTTCAGTTGTAAGGTCAAATGGTGGAGAGTCCCAGATTTAAACCCAGTGGGAGTATCCCCCCCAAAGAGGGACAAAGGACCCCCTGGTGATCCTCTACCTAATCACATGAGCCAAGGTGTGAAAGTGGGCGTGGGTCCCAATCAGCCAGGGTTTTGGGTGAGCTCATTGTTAAACCTGGCCCCACCCTATCATGTGATTTCCTGAGGTCAGATGGCCCAGGATGTGAGTGGGCGTTAAGGCGTCTGGGAAGGGATCTCAAAACTGGATTATAGATGGCAGACAATTGGTGTCGTAAACCACCGCCTCTGTTCAAAGATGGTCGCTCACAGTGGACATAAATGGCTTCTTTCACTCCTCTTTCAAACCATCTGTCCTCTCTGTCCAAAATGTGAACGTTGGCATCCTCGAAAGAGTGACCTTTGTCCTTTAGATGCAGATGAACTGCTGAGTCTTGTCCCGTGGAGGTGGCTCTTCTATGTTGTGCCATATGCTTGTGAAGTGGCTGTTTCACTGGGTTTAAATCTGGGACTCTCCACCATTTGACCTTAGAACTGAAGAAGCTTCTCGGATGAGAGGTGAAACGTCTTCAAGCAACTTAAAGAAGTCCAGACACTTTTCTTTCCAAGCTTCTTAGACTACAATGACCTGGATGACTGAGAACCTTCACAGACACAATGAAAAGATAAACCCTTTTCAAGCTTATTCTCTTGCCGGTCGTGCAATCACACATTGCAGCCGACCACACAGCAAATACGAACCATGGCTGTTGTGTGTGCCTTCGCTCCCTTTTCACTTGCGCTAGACCCCCAACATGGCGGATCGGGCCAAAATCCTTTCCACGCCCACCCCTGTGACATCACGCTCCAGAGCCCTGAAGTGTTGTAGCGCGAGAAGGTGGTGTGATATCCTCCATGGTGTGGGGGGAGGAGGGGGGTTTTGTAGGTAAAGTGTTTGATGGTGGTGATGGCTCTATGGTGGGGGGAGAGGTGGGGGAATGAGTGTCCAAAGTGTCTCCATTGTTGGGGCTGTTGGGGGTGTGAAGGCTGCTTGATGGCTCGTCAAAACGGCAGTAAAAGTCGTTAAGGGTGTTGGCCAAGAGCAAGTCATCAGTGGAGTGGAGGGTTTTAGGCTTGTAGTTGGTGATATTCATAAAACTTTTTCACACAGAGGCCGAGTCATTCTCTGAGATCTGCTGCTGCATCTTCTCAGAGTGCTGATGTTTAGCAATGTCCACTTCTTTAGTGAACCTGTACTTGGCCTCTCTGTAGCAGTCCCTGTCTCCGCTTCTGAACGCCTTTCTCTATAAACCCCAATCCACCTTTAACATGGTCCTTCTCCCAAACCTTCAAATATGACTTTCTGGCCCTGTCATAGTAAAGGGCTGCTTAGAATATTAGAGCCAATGTCACAAAGTTCCTCCTGAAGTATAAGTGAGTGAGAGAGTTCCCTCACTTTGCAGCACAACACGTCTCACAAGATTTCTACAAGCAATCAGAGTGAAATTTGTACTTTGTGTTGTCAGATGAACATATGAGACACTTTGACTCTTCAGTGCAGTGTGGAGCCTAACAAAGATCTGTTTTGTGTCCCAGCTGATCAGCAGGAGGAGAAGAGTCTGACGGAGCAGCAGAGGAACATTTTCAGCCATCTGGACTCAGCTGAGTCACTACAGAGGAAACAATGAGCTCAACACAGAAGGTGAGGAAAATATCACAGTTTCACCAAATAATCAGTCACGTCTAAAACTCTCATACTCCCAACCTGTTATATGACTGTGTTGTATATTATAATGTAGTATGTATTTTTAAATTGTGTTTACAAACATTAAGAAGTCACAAGCAATTATTATTATTATTATTATTAGTAGTAGTAGTAGTAGTAGTAGTAGTAGTAGTAGTAGTAGTAGTAGTGGTGTTATTAATTTAATTTTCAATTCAGTGTTATTTATACAGCACCAAATCACAACAATAGTTACCTCAAGGTGCTTCATATTGTAATGTGGATCCTACAATAACACATACAGAGAAAAAACCAAAAATCATATGACCCCCTTTGAGCAGCACTTTGGTGACAGTGGGAAGGAAAAACTCCCTTTTAACAGGAAGAAACCTCCAGAAGAACAATGCTCACAGAGGGGCGGGGCCATCTGCAGAGAGCGGTTGGGGCAAAAAAAGGAAGACAGGATAAAATGCATGCTGTGGAAGTACATTATTATTATTGTTATTATTGTTATTATTATTATTATTATTATTATTATTATTATTGTTAATACTAATAATATTATTATTCCTATCATTGCTGTATAAATAGACTTAATATTGGTTCATCACCCCAAAAAATATACGTCCAAAGCACCACAACGGTAGTCCGATATCAGGCAGTAAACACATTGTGTATATTTTCCCTTTATTTTTGAGTTTTTTTTGCTCATGCGAAATGAAATGTGATTGATATAGATTGAAAATGAAAGATATTTAATTGCCATTAATCAAAAATTAATCCAATGTTTTCTACAGTGAAACATAGAAAACCACACCGACTGTAAGTGGGAGAAGAGACTATTGACTGTGTATTTCTGCAGGGAAGCTGATACCTTTTCCTTTTTTTAACCAGCATCTATTGGCATCAATGTCACTGCATTATAAAACACGTCCCCTGATTCTTTTTTTTTTTTTTTTCAGCAGTGGTAGCTACTGTCATAGAGCACTGGCACCAGTGAAGGCCTCTAGGTGACTTCAGCAGTGTCCACAAGTGTGTTCCTTCTTCATGTCATAGCGCGTCAGTGGGGTCCCAACTTGGGGCAGCTTTGGGTGGAATAACTACCCTTTTAACACCAGGTTGGATATAATGTGTTAGAACTGCCAGCAGGTGGGGACAAGAGACCTTTAAGGTGTTTGGTGCCACACTCCACCTTCAGGTTTAAAACTAGTGTTAATGGAGGGAGTTTGAAGGTTCAGTTTGTTCCACGACCGCATTTCACTCACTGCCTCTGTTTGTATCTCTGTCACTGCAGGACCAACATGGAGCGAGAAGTCAGCGCTCTCAGGAGGCCGACAAACCTCACAGAAGAAAGAGAGAGAAAAAATACACCTGTGACGAGTGTGGGAAGGATTTTACTGGGAAGTCTGAACTAAAACGTCATCAGGTCATCCACACTGGAGAGAGACCGTTCAGCTGTGACTTGTGTGGAAAGACTTTTTCCTGGAAGAATGCTCTAAAAGAACACCAACTCATCCACAGTGGAGTTAAAGCGTACAGCTGTGATCAGTGTGGCAGAGCTTTTACTCAAAGTGGCCACTTACAGAATCATCTAGTTACCCACTCTGGAATTAAGGCATACAGCTGTGACATTTGTGAAAAAACCTTCAGTCAGATAGGGCACCGAAATATACACCTACGCATTCACACTGGACATGATGTGTACTGCTGTGATCAGTGTGGCAAACAGTTTACAACAGACGCACAGTTACAACGCCACATGTTGACCCACACTGAGGAGAGACCTCATAAATGTGACCTGTGTGAGAAGACTTTTAAATCTCCACATCACCTGAGACGACACCAACAGATCCACACCAGAAAGAGACTCTACAAGTGCAGTTACTGTGAGGTATGTATTTATATTGTTATCTGTGTTAACTGAAACAGTAAAATGTAATGGGACGTCTGCAGAGATGCTCTTTATTTCAGGCGACGTTCAGGATAAAAATGTTGAAGGACTGACTTACACTGTCTTTGTGTCTTTGTTTAGAAGCAGAGCGACACAGATGGATCCAGTTCTCAACCCTGTCATCACTGTGGTGGTGGGAAAGACTTTCGTTGTGACCTCTGTGGAAAAACTTTCAATTGGCAAGACAACCTAAAAAAGCATCAACGTCGACACACTGGAGACAAACTGAAATACTGCAAAGAATGTGGGAGAGGCTTCCCCACACCAACTGAGTTAAAACGACATGAGCTGATTCACAGTGGGGTTAAAAAGCACGTCTGTGATCAGTGTGGGTCATCCTTCGCCACTGCAGTCACCCTTAAAAGACACAAACAAGTCCACACAGGAGAGAAACCATACAAGTGCAGACACTGTGACAAAAGCCTCTCATGTTCAAGTAGTCGTAACGATCATGAACGTACACACATGGAAGGAAACTACAGCTGTGACCAGTGTGACAAGAGCTTCAGGAATCTCAGATCATACTCCAAACACAAACGATCCCACGTTACTAATAAACTGTTTCACTGTTACCAATGTGCCAAAACATTCACCTCATTGTCTGCTCTGTGCAAACATCAGCGTGATCACTCAGGGCTGAAATCACTCCCATCACTGGATCACAGTGAATCTGAAGAGACACAAAGATCCTCTGGTTTCAGTGTCAGACTTAAAACCCTTGAGATCAGGCTCCACAGAGTTCAGATGGAATCTCCTGTAAAGATCTGATGAAAATGTTCCACTAGATGGATGTATAATCTCTTTTTCTGAAGGTTGCTCTCTTCCTGTTTCTGTGAGTGCTGACTGCACAGCTGTAATTCAGATCCATGTCACTGTTTGGAAGCATCAGAGAACTGCTGATGCTGTAGATCTGCTGCTCAGTCTGATGGGCTGTTGTGTTGTTGTTGGTGATGCTGGATGAAGGGCTGGTGGACCAGGTGAGCTCAGGTTGAGGGTAGATCCCCTCTGAGCTGCAGGTGATCCTTTGTCCTACTTGTTGGAGATGATTAGAGGATCACCAGGGGGTCCTTTGTCCCTCCTTGGGGGATACTCCCACTGGGTTTAAATCTGGGACTCTCGGCCATTTGACCTTAGAACTGAAGAAGCTTCTCGGATGAGAGGTGAAACGTCTTCAAGCAACTCAAAGAAGTCCAGACGGTTTTCTTTGCAAACTCCTTTGACTACTTGTTGGAGATTAACTTTACGGACTGGAGCTGGAAAAAAAAAAACCTAAGAATAAAAAACCCAAAAGAAAAATATATTTCTAAAGAAGTCAGAAAGAGATTTTGTTGTCACAATTTTCCTTTTCTGTTTATTTCATGTTAACATGATTTAATTGAACAAAAATCATGTAAACATGAATCTCAGACCACAGTAAAATATAACATTTGTCTTAGTGTTTTGACACAGCATTTCTAAATACAGATAATGATTAATGATGTAACATGTCATGTATTCTTTATGTATTTGAAGTGTGATAAAAATGACTCTGGATCAGTCCTGGTGTCACAGACAGGCCTCGGGGCTTCAAACCTCAGAAAGTCCTTTTGGCTCTCAGCTGAATTCCTCTGACACACTTTAACAACTATAAGTCAAAGGTCAGAGGTCATATGATTTGGTAATGACAATGCTGAATAACCACATCACTGATTAGGTATTGTAGTAACAACTCAGACTGTTATAATTATTTAGTTAATAATACGAGTTCATGATGTTGTTTCAGGTTGTTTGTGGTTCAGTTTCTTGCGTCGGTTGTAAATGTGGCAGCTTTAGTCTTTCCTGTCTTTTTAAAAAGAGTTTTGTTACCGTCCACATTCAGGATGATGAACATTTCACTGATGGTGCTGGTGTGGCACTGGTATCTCCCCTCATCCTGAATGTTCACCTCTGTCAGCTGGAGTGAGGCGTTTCCTCTGGAGACCTGATCCTTGGAAAGTGAAGTTTTACTTCTGACTGAATATATGATCGAGCAGTTATATAAACATGAATCTGTCCACCGAGCTCCTCCTCGCCTGCTGTGCATCTGTGTTCAGCAGCCTTTCATCTGTTTCTCAGGTTTTGTATATTAAATAGTACCTGCTTCTGGGGTTCGACATGTTTCGGTTGTCTTATTTTACGTATATAATTAAGATGTTGTGAATAAGTATTTCAGTTGTATCCCGTAGTTGTTTGCTTGACATCGAGCTTTATCCAAGGAAAAACAAAAACACTGTCTGTCTTTCCTCCAAAATCACACTTGGATTACAGCTGGACTGATTTACCAGGTGGTGATACAAAAAATAAAAAGTCTAAGCTATTTAAATCTATAGAACATTATCAACAACAGAGACCAGACCTGAAAGTGTGAAACATACTGTATTTGGCAAAAAAAACAAAAAATATATATACAACAAAATATAATAAAAATAATTATAAACAAAAATATTTTTTGAATAAGTGTTTTCATTAAGTGCTAGATAATAAACTCAAAAACCTGCACTGTACCATAACAGCCAAGGAGCAACAAAGTCAGTGTCCACGTCTACCTCACATTAAACAGACATATTTCATATGCAATAACTGAAATGTAAAACAGAAAGCTGACTAAAATATTTTAATTCTCTTGAAAACATCATGAACGTCCAGCTGAACGTCAGCAAGACCAAGGAGCTGGTGGTGGACTTCAGAAGGAGTCAGCACAGAGACTACAAGCCCATTATCATCAATGGAGCTCCAGTGGAGAGGGTGCAGTCCTTCAAATATCTTGGCGTCCACATCTCCTCAGACCTGACATGGGCTGCCCACATTCAGGTCCAGACCAAAAAGGCTAGGCAGCGCCTGTATCACCTCCGACAACTAAGGAAGTTCAGGGTCTCTCCAAAGATCCTCAGGATCTTCTATACAGGCGCTGTAGAGAGCATCCTCACACAGAACATGACAGCGTGGTTTGGGAACAGCTGTGTGAAGGACCAAAAAGCTCTCCAGAGAGTGATCCGTACAGCAGAACGCTGCTGCAGCATTGCTCTCCCCCCACTTCAGGACACCTACACCAGGAGATGCTGGACTAGAGCAACGCAGATACTGAAGGACCCGTCCCATCCTGGCAACAAACTGTTCCAACTTCTACAATCTGGTTGAAGGTTCCGCATCATCCGGGCAAGGACAGAGAGACTCAAGAAGAGCTTCTATCCTCAAGCTATCCGGACCCTAAACCAACACCCCCCCCCACACACACACACACACCTGCCATCTCACATCATCTATAATTGACTGAGACTCTCCTCCAGACACTCAATTCCTTTAACTTTAAATATGTTTATAGTGTCCATTCTGTAAAATAGTCAGATGTCTATTCATATTAATGTACAGAATTCACCTGCTTGCTGCTTCTACTGCACATTCACCCAATGTATATACTATATATACATATGTATATACTATATATACATATATATTGTAACAACCGCGAGTTAGTAGAGCTGAACTGGCTAAACTGCTCACTAGCTAAAACGGCTAGCGGGGCGCTAGCAGCTATCGCTGAACTTTCGCCACGAATGGAGAGCCCTCGTGCCCCATACACCGCGCGACCCCGAGCGTCTCAACAGCAGGCTTATAATCCCCAAATGATCCAGCAGGAGGCAGTAGTGGTTCACACCAGTCATTTATTTACCATCTTTTTTACAACCACTGTAATGCTGCTGACACCGAACCCCTATCTCGCTCCAACCACATAGAGTCGCGGTGTCAGCCAACCATGCCAATTCAACCCGCTCCACAGAACACACATCAACTTCACTGTGGTTTACATTAACATAACACTAACACAACATGCGAATCAACACATAGGAACTAGCAGAACGATAGAAAACACAGACAACACAATACCCAGAATGCACCTGGCTAACAACCCCAGCCAGGTCATTACAATATATATATTTATAATGTTATTCCTCTACCCCCCCCGTTTTTGCACATGTCGAGGAGCGTGTCAGGATACATTTCACTGTGTGTTATACTTGTATAACTATGCATGTGACAAATAAAGAACCTTGAACCTTGAACCTTGAATGGTTTTCATGGGTGCCCCCTTTAATGAGCTGATGGGGGCACCCAGTGTATTTATAACTGAAGCAGAGTCTCTCCGAGTGAACGTCCAGATGTGATCAATAGTGAGTCAGGATGTGATTCCTTCAAGAGTCGTGGTGAGAATTACATAAATATTGGAAATTGGACAAGTTGGTGCTTAAGTTTTTATAATAGCAATTTGCATACACTCCAGAATGTTATGAAGAGTGATCAGATGAATTGCATCGTCCTTCTTTGCCATGAAAATGAACTTAATCCCAAAAAACCCTTACCACTGCATTTCATTGCTGTCATTAAAGGACCTGCTGAGACCATTTCAGTAATCGTCTTCTTAACTCAGCACAAGGCTGGAGATCATCATGTCAGGCTGATTGTGTTAGAATGGCAGACCTGACATGTTAAATGGAGGGTGATGCTTGAAATCATTGTTCTTCCATTGTTAACCTGCAAAGAAACGCGTGCAGCCATCATTGCGTTGCATGAAAATGGCTTCACAGTCAAGAATAGTGTGGCTACTAAGATTGCACCTAAATCAACAATTTATAGGATCATCAAGAACTTCAAGGAAAGACATTCAATTCTTGATAGGAAGGCTTCAGGGCGTCCAGAAAGTCCAGCGAGCGCCAGGATCGTCTCCTAAAGACGATTCAGCTGCGTGATCAGAGTGTCACCAGTGCGGAGCGTGCTCAGGAATGGCAGCAGGCAGGTGTGAGCACATCTGCACGCACAGTGAGGCGAAGACTTTTGGAAGATGGCCTGGTGTCAAGAAGGGCAGCAAAGAAGCCCCTTCTCTCCAAAAACCCATCAGGGGCAGATTGATCTTCTACAGAAAGTTTGGTGAATGGACTGCTGAGGACTGGGGCAAAGTCATATTCTCAGATGAAGCCTGTTTCTGATTGTTTGGGGCATCTGGAAAAAGGCTTGTCTGGAGAAGAAAAGGTGAGCGCTACCATCAGTCCTGTGTCATGCCAACAGTAAAGCATCCTGAGACCATTCATGTGTGGCGTTGCTTCTCATCCAAGGGAGTGGGCTCACTCACAATTTTGCCCAAAAACAACAGCCATGAATAAAGAATGGTACCAAAACAGCCTCCAACAGCAACTTCTTCCAACAATCCAACAACAGTTTGGTGAAGAACAATGCATTTTCCAGCACGATGGAGCACCGTGCCATAAGGCAAAAGTGATGACTAAGTGGCTCGGAGACCAAAACGTTGAAATTTTGGGTCCGTGGCCTGGAATCTTAATCCCACTGATAATTTGTGGTCAATCCTCAAGAGGCGGGTGGACAAACAAAACCCCACTAATTCTGACAAACTCTAAGAAGTGATTATGACAGAATGGGTTGCTATCAGTCAGGATTTGACCCAGAAGGTGATTGAGAGCATGCCCTGTTGAATTGCAGAGGTCCTGAAAAAGTAGGGCCAACACTGCAAATACTGACTCTTTGCATAAATGTCATGTAATTGTCGATAAAAGCCTTTGAAACATATGAAGTGCTTGTAATTATATTTCAGTTCATCACAGAAACAACTGACAACAAAGATCTAAAAGCAGTTTAGCAGCAAACTTTGTGAAAACTAATATTTGTGTCATTCTCAAAACTTTTGGCCACGACTGTACTGGTCACTTACAAAGCAGCTGCCTCTGTTCCAGTTCATCTATCCCTGCTTTTGTCTTTACTGTTTAAATCCAGAGTAGAAACAAGAGTCTGATACATAAAACCATCCATGCAAAGTGCTCAAACTGTGGTACCATTCACACTGAAATCACGAGTTAGCCAGATGACTTCAAAAAACAGATCTAAAGCAGGTTTTCCATCTATGAAAGTTCCTGTTGAGTTTACATGAGAGACAAAATTATTTCAGCTCCTAATTTGATTCCAGGAACAATGTGAGCATTCAAAGTTGGCATTGAAGATGTTTTTAAAATATTTAAAAACTCGAAAGTAAACTGTACTCATTAAACTGAACATATTAATACTGCTTTGAGATTTACATCGAAAAAATAATTACAGATGATAAAAATATTTCAACACCAATGTAAAAATGTCAATATAAAGTTGATATTTCATGTAAAACTGCAAATTTTAGTGCAGAGTTGGTGAAAGTCTGCTTTAGAATTAGATTTTGTTCACATTTATCTCGTTTTATTTCCAGGCTTGACTGTTGTAATTCATTTATAATCAGGTTGTTCTAAAAACTCCCAAATAAACATCCAGTTAATCCAAGAAGCTTGAGATTAAAAATATTGGGTGATATGTAAGAACCAGCAGGGAAAATCTGAGAATATAATCAGAAACAATTACAGTATTCAAACTTATCATAGAAATTGTTCAACACATTTTTCACATGCAACACCTTGAATAATCAGGCCCCATCACATCTTAATAACCGTATAGTACCGTATGATCCCAACAGAGCACGTCGCTGTCAGACTGCAGTCGTACTGGTGATTCCCAGTCTTTAAAACTAGAATGGGAGGCAGAGCCTTCAGCTTTCAGAATCCTCTCCTGTGGAACCAGCTCCCAGTTTGAATTCAGCAGACAGACTCTTCTTTCTGTTTCCTTCCCAGCATCAAAGTCCTCACTCGTCTGCTTGTTGAGGTTTTACACTAATACTGCAGTTTGGACAAAAGTCGCAGCATCTGTGGGACACTTTTAGTGTAAAACTGATAAAACATTATTTTACCTTCATGTGACCCTGAGACTCCTTTGTAAATATTGTTTGGTGTCACATGGCATTTCTTTCCTCACAGGAAAACTGGCTTCAGTGATTCATGAAAAGCAGCATTTCTGTTAAATGACAATAAAAACAATCACATACTGTGTATTCATCATGAAGCACAACTTCTACAGATTTAAATAAGCTGCAGTGATTCCAGCTGTTTGATTTTCTATGATATCATATCAGATATGCATAGTGGTGAAATAATTTCAATCCTGAATTCAAATGAATTAGTAATAATCTATTAATTATTTATTAAAGCATATCAAAAACTAGAAACTAGACTGAATGTAGAGAACAGTTTGGACCTTTAGATTTCACACTGTTCACAGAGAGCTGCTCTGTGTTTTAAGACATAAGATTTAATCATGTTCTGGTTTCACTCTTCAAAGTTTTCTCACATTTTCTTTGTAACCTGACGAATGTTTTACAAACCATGAAAAATCATCAATAAAAACAACAAACACAATATTAAGATGGAATTAAATACTGTGTGTAAAATGTCTTTTACCTGATTATTCCACAGTACCAGGAGAGTTACTAATAAGGCTAAAACTACAATGACCCTCCTACGATTGCTCCAACATTGGATGAATTCCCTGAATCTGATTATTTGCACAGGAGTCTCCACTATCAGCAATACCTGGTGTGAATGCGTGTGAGTGAATGTATGTAAATGGACGGTGACTGGACAGACGATGTGGACTAAAAAGTTGGACCGACTGGACACTGAGATAAAGACTGGACTAAGGTTAAACACATGACTGATAACTGTTCTGTTTTAAGTTTTCTTTCTTATAACACAGATTGGATCATAAGTGGGGAAAACTGAGTATGAAATGTGAAGTTCAGGTTAACACACAGGTTTTGTTCTAGGAAGTTCCAAGGATGCAGGCTCTGGATGGAGCCAAGAGTTTGAAAAGATTTGACATGATGATTAAATTGATTTCATTCCTTAAACACAGGTTTGCAGGGCTGGAGCAGATATACCTGAGAGGAGGATTGCTGAGGTGTTTTGAGAAATGATATGACTAACCTTTTTCTTTAAATTTCCTAAGCTCAGGTGAAGCATTTTGAGTTTGTGACACATAAGATGTGTCAAAAGGGGGATTTAAGGTTTAATTTGAAATGGGTTTTAGGATCATTTTTTGACTTTTGGGGTTTTTGATAATTGAGATATGGTAAAACTGAGGCAGAAATTGTTATTTTCATGTTTAAGTTAAAGGATTAAAATGAACTGAATCCTGTGTAGAAGATAAAATGCCGGTGTTCATAAGAAGCTGTACACCAAACTTAAAGGGAAACTGCGGGACACTTTGAATAAAAGATATGCTTTGGGGAAAACTAGCGAAGATTTTAGGAGTAGAAAATGTTTTTGTTAGGATCCCTGGGTCATCGACCCAGTGGTTTGTGTTTTTAGTTCTTTGAGTTTGTTATTTCATTATATTCTAGTTTTGCTTTTTGGGTTTTGGATTATTCTTAGTTTAGGTTCTCTGGGTGGGTTCTGTTAGAGTTTTAGTGTTCTGGTTTTCTGTCTGTGATTCTGAGTTGCTGTCTCCCCTGTTTGCTGTATCCCCACGTCCAGTCAGTGTCTGTGTCTGCCCTGGTCCCACGTCTTTGTTCCCTTTGTTATAATGCCTGCCTGTGAGTCTGTGTTATGTTTCCTGTTTTACTTTGAAAGTCCATGTCTCATGTTAGTGTATCTGGTTTTGCTCTCCTTGTCTCGTTAGTCCTGATTTGCCCCAGCTGTGTTTCCCTCCTGTTGCCCATTCTCTGATTGCTCCCTCTGTGTACTTAAACCCTGTGTTTCTTTGAGTCAGTGTCGCGTCGTCCCTCATGCTGTGTGTATCTCCCTGTGGCTCCCTGTGTGTGTTTCGTTAGATTCTTTTCAGTTTAGGTTTTGTAGATTTTCTTTGTTCAGCAATAAAGCTGTTTTGAGTTCACCGTTTTGTCTCCGGAGTCTGCACCTTGGGTCCTATTCCTGTCTGCACACAGCCGTAACATGACAGTTTTATTTCTTTTTGATTTCTAGAATAAGTGGTTATGATGCAGGCTTACACATACAGATATTACAAAGATTTAATTCTAGGGTAGAGGTGAAACACAGTTTGCTTTGTCTTTGTGTAGGAACTGGTGACGCAGAAGCTGTAAAGATAGACATGCCATGAATAAGTTGATAGGAAACATGTCGAGACAGCCATATAGGGCAAAGGTGGTAGAGCTTGTAATTGTATGAGAGCTTCTTAAGAGGGTGTTAAAAGTGTCGCTTACCCAAATGAATAACATTGAAGATTATATACGTAGAAGTGATTTTTTATACACATTGCGATTGTGCTCATTCAGAGTTGTTGCTTGGTCGGAGGAGACACTATGGTGTGAAGGCGTGTTTCCCGGGGCTCCGCAAAGCAGTGACAAAAATATTCTTTTAAGACGCATCCGCACTTTCTATATCAGCCCTGTGGGCTCTAAATAACCCTTTTCGCCGCCGGGTACCCGCTTGTTTATTTATTTTCACTTTTTCATTCTCTGAGGTCGGGAAACCTACTTTGGACAACTTCTGGGAAAGGCCGCAGGAGTTTCCTTCCTGGTTGGCTGTGGCGACCGTAGCGGCTGCGTCCGGACAATCAAGTTCTCCTACTAAAAGTCCCACCATTTGCCCTTTATTCTCTTTTTTGTATAATGGCAGATAAGAGGGAGCAACGTCGAAAAGCGGGTCAGGCCGGGCGCGGGTGGTTCACAGAGCCCGGAGCTGGGTCGCGAATCTCAGCGTGACGTGGCTATCATGGAGAGCAGCCACGAGCAGGGTGCGGGCGCACCGCTCGGCGAAGTCACATTTGCCAGAGCATTGGAGGCTCTGAAATGGGACATCTGCGACAAGCTTGAATGCAAGATCGATACGGTGACCCATACACTGCGGTCAGAAATATCATCTGTGAAGGCTGAGTTTAAAGCTGCTATAACCATCCTACAGGCCACCGTTAATGCTCAAGGGACCACCATTAAAGATTTGGAGCTTTCAGCTACAACCTGCAGTGACGACCTGACTTCTCTTCAATCTGCTGTAAGTGTTCTAACGGAGGAGGTCAGACAACTGCAAGCTAAATGTGAGGATCTAGAAGGAAGATCAAGGCGCAATAATATTCGCCTTTATTGGCATCCCCGAGGGTTTGGAGACTTCTAACCCTAGGGAGTTTATTTCCCATCTCCTGCAAGATCTTCTGAAACTGAATGAAGCACCTCTGTTAGATCGGGTTCACAGGTCCCTTGGACCAAAGCCCAGAGAGGGAGCGCCTCCTCGTCCACTCCTTATTAGAGTCCACTACTTCCATGTTAAGGAACAGTTGCTACGTCTTGCAGGGGCAAACTCTCCTCTACTTTACCAGGGCAGAAGGATCTCCATCTTTCCAGACTTCACACCTGCAGTGGCTAAAAACGTTCACAGTTTACTGGTGTCAAGCGCCTTCTGCACTCTTGTCCTGGGATTAAGTTCGGCCTGTTCTATCCTGCGGAACTGAGGGTGACACTTCCAGATGGAGCTGTACGTAAGTTTACTGATCCTGCGTCTGCCACGGACTTTGCCAATAAGATCCTGGGGGGCTCTGCCTCTCAAGACACATAAGTGTCTTATTGCATTGGGCTGATATATCCATCTTGGTTAATTGCTGTAAAATATTCTATTCTATTTTTTTTTCTCTCTCTCTCTCTCTTTCTTCACTGTTTTCTTATTTTTTATTGTATCTTATTGTATCTTTTTAAGTAACATACTTATGTTTATTAGAGGTGAGCTGGATTTATAGGATGTCTCGTTCTAATATATTTTCATACAATCCTTGCTTTTGTCTCTGCCTTGTATTGCAAGGAGCTTGAACTCAACTGGGACTTCAAATGGTTGGGAGGAAGTGCTCAGGGGTGTGTTTGGTGGGGGGTGCGCGCATCTTGTTAGGGAAGATGCTTCAGCATTTAGGGGGAAGTTTGGGTGTTTTTTGTTTTTTATGTTGTACTGTTCTGTACACTGACTTTGTTTTTTCTGTGTTTTTCATCGGTCAGCTTTGGTTTTTTTTCAATCTATGTTCTAACATGGTATCGCAATTAAATATTAATAATCAACAAGCAGGTCACTCGTTAAAGTTCTGTAGCTGGAATTGTAAAGGTCTGAACCAACCTATTAAAAGGAGCAAGGTCCTCCACCATTTGCAATTTTTGGGCGCCCAGGTTGTGTTTTTACAAGGAACACACCTAAAAATTTCAGATCATTTTAGACTTCGTAAGGGGTGGGTGGGCCAACTCTATCACTCTACATTTAAATCCAAAGCTCGTGGTGCTGCTATTTTAATACACAAATCAGTGCCATTTGTTTCTTCTAATGTTATAGTGGACCAGAATGGCAGATTCATTATTGTAAGTGGTAGTATTTTGAACACTAAATTTATTTTTGCCAACGTCTATGCTCCCAATTGGGATGATCCAAATTTTTTCAGCACTTTTTTCACTAAAATTCCTGACTTGTCTTCCCACTATTTGGTTCTTGGTGGCGATTTTAATTGTTGGCTCGGGCCGCTGGATCGATCCTCAAATAAGCCTGGTAGGCAATCCAAGTCTTCTAAAATTATTAATATGTTCCTTGAAGAATTTTCTGTTATTCATGCCTGGCGTTTTCTCAATCCCACACGTAGAGAGTACACCTTTTCCTCCCCTGTTCATCATACATACACTCGTATTGATTACTTTCTACTGGACAGTCGACTTACTTCACAGATTCGCTCTTGCTCTCATAGTGCTATTGTCATTTCAGATCATGCTCCGTTGACTCTAAATTTAGCAGTGGCCCAAAGTTCTCCACCAGCTCCATGGCGTTTGAACACACGCTCGCTGTCAGACGATAAATTCATCACATTTGTGAATTCCAAGATAGACTTATTTATAGAGACAAATATTACACCAGGAATATCACCCTCCATTTTGTGGGAAACGTTTAAGGCTTTTATCAGGGGACATATTATATCTTATGCTGGTTTTGAAGCAAATCAAATAAAAGCAAAGTTGTCCGAGCTCATAATACGCATATCGCAATTAGATGAGTTGTATGCTGTCTGCCCGGCACCAGAGGTCTATAATGACAGGCTGTTTTTGCAGACTGAGTTCGATCACCTGTCCTCTGCTCGGACTGAAGAGATGTTGTTGAAGTGTCAGTACTCCCAGTATGAGTATGGGGAAAAAGGCCAGTAAACTGCTCTCCCATCAGCTTCGTAGTGCAGCAGCTGCACATTCCATTCCTCGGATTCAGACATCAAGCGGTGTTTCTACGGACCCTAAAATAATTAATGACCAATTTCGAGACTTTTATTCATCTCTTTATGCGTCTGAGTGTGCATTTAGCACTGAGGCTTTGGACTCCTTTTTCAATCATCTTAAGTTGCCATCAATTGATCAGACACATAGCCTTCAGCTGGAGGGACCAGTAACTGTAGAAGAGATCCTGCAAGCTATCAGCAAATTGCAGTGTTCTAAGTGTCCCGGACAGGACGGGTTTCCTGTTGAGTTCTATTGTAAATTTATGCCTAAACTGGCCCCGCTCATGACAAATATGTATAAGCATTCACTGGAAGTTGGATCCCTCCCACCCTCTCTACTGCAGGCATCTATATCATTGATCCTAAAAAAGGATAAGGACCCACTACAATGTGGCTCATACCGTCCCATTTCTTTGTTAAATGTGGACTATAAAATCCTTGCTAAACTTTTAGCGATGCATGTGGAAGCAGCCTTGCCATCTGTAATTAACCCAGATCAAACAGGCTTTATTAAAGGGAGATATGCCTTTTCTAACCTTAGACGTTTGTTTAATGTTCTTTACAATCCCTCAGACTCCAACAGCCCTGAGTTTGGGATCAGTCTAGATGCTGAGAAGGCTTTTGACAGGGTCGAGTGGGGATACCTTTTTTATGTTTTGGAGAAATTCGGCTTTAGTAAAATAATCATCTCCTGGTTGAAACTTCTTTATACTTCCCCGCTTGTCGCTGTCAAAACCAATGTTCTGACTTTTTTCCTCTGTTTAGGGGGACTAGGCAGGGCTGTCCCATGTCGCCGTTGCTCTTTGCACTTGCAATTGATCCCCTGGCCATATCGCTGAGATCAAACCCAGATATCACCGGGGTTACTAGATATGGTATAGAACAAAGGGTCTCCTTATACGCAGATGATTTGCTTCTTTATATCTCAGAACCAGCATCCTCATTTCCTATGGTGCTCTCAATACTTGAACAGTTTAGCCTTATTTCTGGCTATAAGCTGAATCTCACCAAGAGTGAACTGTTCCCCCTGAATGCTGCTGCACAGAAATATCAGTGTACAACACTGCCTTTTCGAGCTGTATCGGACAACTTTACATATTTAGTGGTTAAAATTACAAATCAATTTCATGCTCTTTTCAAGCTTAATTTTGACCCATTTGTGAAGAAAGTTATGCAGGATTTGGACAGATGGTCTCTACTCCATCTGTCTGTAGCAGGGCGCATAAAATACAATTAAAATGAATATCCTCCCAAGATTTTCTTTTCTTTTCAGTGTGTCCCTGTATTTATCCCAATTTCGTTTTTTGTTAAATTAGACAAGATTCTCTCTGGGTTCATTTGGAACAAAAAAACCCCTAGAATACGCAAGATATATCTTCAAAGACCGAAAAAGATGGGAGGGATGGCTTTACCAAACCTTATGTTCTATTATTGGGCATGTAATATTCGTATTCTCAGGTACTGGCTACAGGGGGAAAGCATGAATAATGCCCGGCGTGGCTGAGCTTGGAGATTTCCTCTTGTGCCTTATCCTCTTTACCAGCCCTGATTTATGCCCAAAAGCAGCCTCCGAGTGCAGGTTTTTATAATAACTCTATTGTCAAAGTTACCTTGAAAATATGGTATCAATTTCGTCGTTATTTTAAGTTGACCTTTTTTTCCCTTCAGTCACCTATTTTGAAAAATCCCTCTTTTCAGCCTTCGTTAGTTGATGGTGCTTTTTATTTGTGGGCCTCTTTGGGTATCAGGTCTTTTTCTGATCTGTATATTCAGAATACATTTGCCTCCTTTGAACAGCTCTCTTTGAAATTTGGCCTTCCAAAAGTCACTTTTTTCACTACTTACAAATCCGAGTTTTGTTAAAGAGAAATCCTCTCAGTTCCCATCTAGATCTCCTTGTCATGACTTTGATAACCTTCTATCACCTCCCCCTCTATCACAGGGCCTGATTTCCTGTCTGTATGGGAGAATATGTTCCTTTGGCAACTTCTCAACCTCAGCTATTAAAAAGGCATGGGAGCAGGATTTGGGGTGTGTGATTCAGGATGACTCTTGGGATAAAATTCTTTACCGGGTCCATGGCTCCTCACTATGTGCCAAACACGGGTTGATTCAATGTAAGATTTTGCACCGCGTACACTGGACTAAAGCCAGATTAGCTCAAATATACCCCAACCTTAGCCCTGATTGCGACCGTCGTCATCAAACACCTGCCTCTCTAATACATATGTTTTGGTCATGTTCATCCCTCAAACAATACTGGATTAATATTTTTCTGACTTTATCAAAGATCATCCAGCTAACCCTCCAACCTGCGCCCTTAACTGCTTTGTTTGGGGTTCTTCCCGATACAGTTGTCTTGCCGACGCCCCAAGCGGATTTGGTAGCATTTCTCACCTTATTGGCAAGACGCAGACTATTGTTATGTTGAAATCCTTCTCCCCATCCTGGGAAATCTGGATCAGAGACGCTTTGCATTTTAGCAAACTCGAAAAGATTAAATTCACCCTGCGTGGGTCTATGGCCAAACTTTTTAAGATCTGGCAACCCTTTTTTGACCATGTTCAGACTTTGCGGTCTCGCAACGCTCCCAATTAGCCAGCTCAGACTTTACTCTATTTTATTTCATCTTATGTTTAAGTATATGGACTCTATTGTGCCTGCGCCTTATGATGGTATCTACTTACCTACTTTATACAGATTTCTTTTCTCTTACAGATTTGACCTATCTTTACAACTAAGCTGACCACTCACTATGGGGTTTTTTTGTTTTTTTTTTGGGGTGTTTTTGTTTTTTGTTTTTTGTTTTGTTTTGTTTTTGGTTTTTGTTGTTTTGTTTTTGTTTTTGTTTTTGTTTGTTTTGTTTTTTGTGCCCATCTCCATTCAAATGACATATGTAAATGTTCCATCTTTTTTTTGTGTCTGTGTGAGGGTGTGGGCTCTGAAACTCTCCACATCTCTCTGTACACGCAGGAACTGTTATCTTGTACTCCAGGGTTTACTATTCGTATTATTAGACTGGACCCTTTCTTTTTTCATTTTGTATACCCACTGGTACTCCTATAGTTATGAGGTGGGAGTGTATGTTTCATATTGTTTTATGTTCTTCAAAAGGAAAACGGCATATTGTTCAATTTCTCTTTTGCAAAAATGGATGCAGAAAATTTAATAAAAATATATATATATATATATAAAAAAAGAGTTGTTGCTTGGTCTACATAAGGTCTTAAGCTTTGTTTGGCGCGATGTCCAGACAATCTATTGTGTAAGTGACTTGGAGCATAGAAGGATAAACTGCATACACGCTTACAAACACATAGAATCCATAAACCTGCCAGGCCAAAGGCCTGAAACTCATTTAGCTTCTAACTGCATTTTAGTCTACTTGGTAACAGATGACAGGAGATTAGTTAAAGAAGAGCATCCGCCTCAGGGACCATGTAGGCTTGAAACTTATTGCCTTGTATGGAAGGTGTGATAGAAAGAGGAACCTCTCTGTCTAATTTTAGGGGTTTAAGATTGACCATTTACTGTAACTGATGCATATTATGTTCATTTGTGATGCATGAAGGGGCGTAACCCTGATGAATGAAACCATTCTGAATTGAGCTGTTCGGAGCAGACCTCTGTCTGTTTTTATGCTCAGATGGTGATGGTGCATATCTTACCCTGGGCGTGTTTAATAAAACTAAAAGTGTTGCTCACACACATGAAGAGCATTGAGATTAAGTAAAGTTAATATAAAGGACAGAGCCCAGAACATGATATGGTGAAACAACTTTCACAAGACACATCGTCCACATTCAGAAGCACATCTCTGTATAGTGATTGGTCTATTGATTTAAACAGGCAAATGTTCCTACAGGTGAGGAATAGTCAAACCAGATGTTTCCCCATTATGTCGATATCAGCTAGTGAAGTACACACCTACACAGCATGTTAACTAGTGGTGCAACGGATCAAAAATCTCACGGTTCGGATCGGACCACGGTTTTAAAGTCACGGATCGGATCAATTTTCGGATCAGCAAAAATTAAAAAAAAAGACAAAAATTCTACTCGCCGTTTACTTATTTAAGAATTTTTGCCTATTAAAAAACATTCAACTGAAGACTCATTCCACGCACTCATATAAAAACAAATTAAGGTACATATGGACATTATGGACCATGCTGGGCAGCCTCTGCATCCTCTGCACAGGGCCATAAACAACCAGAGGAGTCTGTTCAGTGACAGGTTGCTTCTCCCAAAGTCAAGGACCAGCAGACTTAAAAAGTCCTTTGTCCCACAGGCCAACAAACTGTTTAACTCCTCGCTGGAGGGGAAACGGGGACAGAGGAGAAGGGAACAAGTAGATGTAGTGCCTTTTTACTGTGCAATAGTTTTTGTTAATACCCAACGGTGTAATAGACTCGCAATACTTAAAATGTGCCGTTCCCTTGTATTCTTATTCCTATTTATTCTATTTATCCCTTTTGTATTCTCTGTATTTATAAATGTGTAAACATGGTATATTTCTGCTCACATTCTGCAACTTCTGTCGGTGCTACTGGAAACTGAATTTCCCGGAGGCATAAATAAAGTTTCATCTAATCTAATGTAATCTATAGGGCGGTGCAGGGCTTTGTATCTACCACTCCGCTGTGATATAACGAGCGGTCACGGTCACGTGGCTTTACGTTGCCCTGGAGCTCCACCCATTTGTAGTTAGAGCAACAGAAGATGCCTGGGACAGTTCAGCCAACTTTAAACTTCTCCTGCTCATACATGCTTGGAACGATCTTGTCACTGAAGTGGACGCGCAACGAGATATCATAGCGTGGCTCAAGCATGTTCATCACAGTTTAAACCCCTTGTTTTGCACAACAGACGACGGCCTCCCGTCTGCAGCTAAACACCCCATTAGCTTTAGTAATAGCTTTAGCCCGGTCGGACTGGGCAGCAAAGGGCTGCTTAAATGCCGCAAACTCCTCTGCTCCGCTACTTGGACCGCTAGTGCTGACCATAACTACCGCTTGACAGACTGACCACGCGCACCATACGCATACTTTTTTTTCTTTTTCGAATCTTCGGATCACGTGCGTACCGAACCGTGGAGTGGGATCGGTTCGGATTTCGGATCAACCGTGATCCGTTGCACCACTAATGAAAAAAAGCCACACAAAAAAATGAACGATTGCTGCTGAGGGTTTCTATACATTAGTATTTACGAAGGGTGTGTTGTGACTTACCTTCAAAATTATAGTGGACCCTCGCTATAACGCAGTTCACCTTTCACCTCGCTGGTTCGCAGATTTTTAGTGCAAGTTTGCATGCTTTTTTTTTTTTTTTTACATCACATTGTGTCCTGCGTCCTGATCGCTGCAGACGATCTCCTCCTTGACGTCTCTCCTGTACAGTACAGAATCGCTGCATCAATCGCTAGCAGTGTGACTCTGAAGTGCAGTACTGTATGTCCACGATGTCCACGCGTCAAAAAATAGAACTGGCTTCTTGATTTCACCCATCGCTGGTTATTTTTAGAACATAACACCCACGATAAACGAGGGACAGCTGAGAAATATAACATTTGAATCCTTTTTCTTTTTCTGAGGTGCGGGGAAAAATATCGACAAGTCGATGAACATCATTTACAGATATATTGGGTAAATGCCCAAGACATCTATAGAAATGTAAATCACCGCTTGATTCATTCATTTGCTTAAGTTGTTTTGGACCGTAAACAAGGCGCGAATAGGACACTGGAAACAAAGCTCCACACAGGAGTTTTTGCACCGGAAGTAGCATATGCTAACATAAACAATCACAAAGAAAGAACAATACAGAATCCACATCTGAACCAAAGAGTAAAACAGTGAAATGTGGATTAGTAAATATTAGGTCTCTCTCCTAAAAGTCTCTGTTATCTCACCCCAACCGGTCGCAGCAGATGGCCCCGCCCCTCCCTGAGCCTGGTTCTGCCGGAGGTTTCTTCCTGTTAAAAGGGAATTTTTCCTTCCCACTGTCGCCAAAGTGCTTGCTCATAGGGGGTCATATGATTGTTGGGTTTTTTCTCGGTATCTATGAAGCGCCTTGAGGCGACTTTTGTTGTGATTTGGCACTATATAAATAAAATTCAATTGGCTTGCATTGCGGTAAACTTAATGCGATAAATTAGGAATTAGTTCATTCCTCAAGTGAGAAATGAAAAAGGGGGACTGTTAGGGACAAAAGAAATATTTTTTAATGTGTATCTGCTCATTAGATTGTTTTATGTACTTTAATAAAGAAGGCTTGTAGAGCAAGGCCACCTTTGACTCACAAACTAAGTGCTCAGCCAGACTAAAAAACTGGAAGTTGTAGTGCACAGGCATATTAATAAATCAGACACAGAAAAGAGGAACTTTCCATATAAGCAATGTTTGAAACTGTGTGTGTCTGAAGTACAGAAATAACACCATATAAGACACATGTTGAGATTCTAATGTTAGAGATCCTGCAACTGGCGTTTGGGCTGTGCAAGGGTCTCTCTCTTCCGGGAGATGATTGAATAAAAACAAATATAAATATTTTAACACACTATGAGTCGGTTTTCTCTGTTCTATCATGGGGACAAAAGAATCGGGGTTTAATACTTTGCTCCTGTTTTCCTCCAGTACCACCTCGTATCACATACCCTTACCGATCGTGCTCTTTTTAATAATTTACTATTTTACATGGAAAAACCTCAGTCACTTGGACCAGTGTTTGTTATTCCATAACTTTATTTTGAATGTGAAAAGTTTACCAATGCCCTATATAACTCATACATTTTGCTTTGGTTCTGACTATTTTCCTTCTATCAAATTTAATTGACTTCTACAGTGGCCAGCTTTGGTTAATGGTAACATCAATAATATCGAAAACTTTCTCCCCTTTAGCATTTTCCCAACAATATAATATAATACCATAATCTAAACCCAGTCAATAAAACAGAATTTTCTTAAAGCAAACGTCAGCAACCCAAAATCAGCAGCCGAAAGATTAAGTCTGCAGCTCCACACTCATGTGAACCTTTCAGTCTCCCCCCCGTTCTCTCTTCTCCTCCTGCCCCTGGCAAAAGCAAAACAAAACAAAGCAAAGCATCCACCCTTCTCTTGCCGGCATGGTGAATTGTTTGCCAACATTTACTCTCTCCAATGAAATAAGAAAACAATGCAAATCTAACTGTCAGAATTAGCCCATCACTAAAACAACAACCCCAAAAATCTTACTCACAGAAAGGTTTTTCTTACTAATCTAACAATATGTTGTGGGAATTAGAACTTTCCGGGCCATAAAAGTTTTGCCCTACTCCTGCTTAACTAATACTTACATGGTCTGAAATCACTCCCTCTGTTCATTTTCCCCACATCATATTTCCGTGGTTGCCCTCAGGTGCTTCAGCGTCCTGACAGTCTGAGGTCAACTGACATAGTTTCACCTGCTAAATACACAGAAAATCTTGTTGAAACCCGCACAGTTTGCACAACAGTAATATTCCCATTAAGCCCTTTCTAAACACATTATAACAATGTATCATCACTAAATCATAAATTTCTCCTCCAGATCTGCACTACTGCACTTAGTCCCAGACCTGACCACTTTATTTAATTATCCTGTATTTTACCAAGCAGTTCTGCTCACCCAGTTACAGACATGTTTCTTTCAGTGCAAACTTCACTCATACAGCCAGAAAGAAAGCTTCAGTTCTTCTTCTTTTTTTTTTTATCTTTTCCTGTCCCCATTCATTTACTTATTTGCATACTGAGTCATATCTGAAGAAGTTGCCTTGACAAGAGAAATGAATATTTAAAACATTACCACATGATTAAATAATTTTTATTTTCTTTCTACATCAATCACTTCTTTTGGTCAAACGGCACAAGAGCACTTCCAGTTCACTATTTTAAAACTACTTTAAGCTTTTAATCACTGGTTTATCTTTTTCCTTTTCACAAAAGTCACTCTATTGTCATGCAGCTCCCCTGAGTTATTCCTCAACTTCAGGCTTTAAGTGTGTTAAATCTCCACCATTTCGCATTTATGTCATGTATTCGCATTCATCAGTGTAAGCATGTCTTCATTGCATGCATGTAATACATGCAATATTGAGTGTAAGCTGGTCTTCATTGCCTCCATGTGTTTTTCTAGTTACATTAATTCCTGGTTCTTTGCGCTGAGCTCTCGATTCAAACTGTCTCGCCCCTGATTCTGTCCAAAAATTATTTCACATGTGGCAGTTTGTATATATATATATATATGTGTGCTTTCTATTTTTCTATTCATTTATTTATTATTAGTTTATTTATTTCTTTATCTCTCTCTCTCTTATTTTTTATTTACCTTTCTGTTGTGATGCTCTGGACCCTTCTCAACGTCCACCAGTTCAGCCTCAATTTTCAACCCAATTTTCCTTTATTCTCACTTCAACTTGTCCAGCCTTCACCTCTCACTGGTCCTTGTCCCTCTTGTCACAGTTTCCTGTGTGGCCTCCCAAATCAACCACAGGCCCAAATCAGCTGTTTCTTCTTCTCTGTTTATTCCCTCTTCATCTTTACAGTCTTTTCTTGGCGGTTAACTCCCAGCATGGCAAATATGAAACTCAGAGAGTCCTGTCCAGTGCTTTCACAGTCACGGCAATGGTCAAAGCGCATGTTCCCATGCACAATGGTATTCATACATGCTGCTGGACCCTTCAGCGTTTTTAGGTCAGTCGTACTGTCTTTTGCCTGCTGTTAATTCTTCAAGTCCATGGTGTTGTTCTGTCTGTCGTCTGTCTTCATCAGGAGATTGACTGTCCTTTAAGCTTCTTCTCAGGATAGGGACAGGATGAGAGGTGAAGCGGTGAAATTTTAAGCCAAAGCCTGGCCTGTTTTCGTCCCAATTATGTTACTCTATCATTTATTCTTCCAGGGGGTTGAGCAAGTCCATGGGCACCAACATACTAAGACATTTATTTAATATCATTTTCATTACTATTTCTTAGCACTGTCATTCACTAATTCCTCTGTTTTCATTTTGAAATGTCTCTCACAAGCTCACAAACACAAACCGCCCGTGTCGCCCGTATCAATAAACGCCCCTTTAAGGGCTTTGGCCCACTAGCGCTCCAAAGCCCGTTATTCAAAGAGAGTAAATCGTTTGGGAGGATTTGAGGGTGGATGTTCCAGTTTACACTCCACACCAGTTGGTGGCGGTAATGCACCATTTTGTTGTTTGACAACCGCCAATAAACGATATAAAGAAGAAGGAGGGGGCGGAGCAAAGTACGAACGTTCCACGAGAGGCGGTGTTTGTACAGAGAGCTGCTTTTTCATTCAAAGAGAATAAAGTAGTACCAACGATTGGATCGATATCTGCATCGATCTGCCCACCCTTGTCTCCTGGATCGTAGCTGAGATCAGCGTGAACCACGTGGGTCTCTGCTCCCTGATCTGTTTCCTGTGTTTGGAAAGAGTTCCAGCTTCATCACGGAGTTTCTCTCGGTTTGTGGGCTCATCTAAAGGTAAGCACCGAGCTAACTTTACTGTGAGTTCAGTTCATGTTGAGTTTAGCTCCTGAATGAGGTCTTCTGCTGCTCTCCTCGGTGTCTGTTCACAGTTTATTGTGAACACGTTGAGAGAAGAGTGAGAGAGTGTTTGGAGAAAAACACCAACTAATCATTAGCTCAGCATGCTGGGAGAAGTTGGAGCAGAAAAGTCTTTTCATTGTCCCTGCAGCTGTTTTTCTGCCTGCACCAAACCTCTACAGCCTCATTTCTATTTGAAGTGATAACAGGAAATGGATGAGAGCGATCTGCTGCAGTATCAGGGTCACAATAAACTTTATTGTCCAGCTGCTGTGGATGAACACATGAGAGGAAGTGAACTCCTACAAAGTCTCATTTTAATGAGTCTGGCTGCTGTAAAGTGATGCACAGGAAGATGTTAACAAAAACTAATGAAACAGAGATGAAAGTAAACCGTGTTCATATTTGAAAGCACAGAGAATAGAAATATATTGTGCTGGTTAATGTGCAGGAGAGTGTGAAGAGTGTAATAATGTCTTCCTGTGTCAAACACAGCTGCAGTCAAATGCAGGAAGGAAAGCACTGAAACCACTGATCAAAGCTCATTAATCAAAGACTGCTGATCAATGGCCATGAGTACCATTCACAGAGAGTTGGGGAGTCGCTGCAATCACAGCATTTGATCAATGAGCTTTGATCAGTGGTCGTTGATTAATGCTCATGAGGATTTGCATATAACTGACCTCCCAGCCCATTTTTCCTTCAGTGGTTCTAGTTTCAGTCATTATGCAAATGTACTGTTGAAGATTGGGGAAACCTGCAGTCAACTGAGACTGAAGAAGTCACTTGGATGAGTGACGAAACGTTTCTCCAACTGAAAACGCTACGTCCAGATGAACAGAATCAAACTTTGGGGAATGGTGGAGGTAAATGGCCTGTATTTATATAGCGCTTTTCTAGTCCCTAAGGACCCCAAAGCGCTTTACATATCCAGTCATTCACCCATTCACACACAGATGATGGCAAGCTACGTTGTAGCCACAGCCAGCCTGGGGCGCACTGACAGAGGCGAGGCTGCCGGACACTGGCGCCACCGGGCCCTCTGACCACCACCAGTAGGCAACGGGTGAAGTGTCTTGCCCAACGACCAAGACTGTCCAAGCCGGGGCTCGAACCTGCAACCTTCCGATTACAAGGTGAACTCCCAACTCTTGAGCCACGATCGCCCCATGGTGGGACTGGGTGTTAGATTTGTATTGTGATTGTCATTTATGCTTAGAAATATTTACTCATATATGCTTAGAAGTATATAATCATTTGTAGATTGAAAGAATGTCTCATCCTAGGAGGCCTGTAACAAGTCTGTGTAGCATGAAGAGGGGAGTGTGTTCACTCCTCTTCAGAGTGTTCTGGCATAGATCACACACCTCCTAGGAGAGGTTGTATCTTCTCCTGCTGATATATGGTATAACAAACATACGTATATCTGTTTGAGTCTAAGAGCCTTTTGTTCAGATGTACCGCTAGACTCCTGGCACCAGCTTTGAGGAGTCTTCCTGGGGTTACATCTTGACCACACACACACACACACACACACACACACACACACACACACACACACACACACACACACACACACACACACACACACACACACACACACACACACACACACACACAGTATTCTTTGTTCATGCATACCTATGTTATATGTTAATGATCCTATGCATATTCATGTAACCACAATAAAAGAGCAGTGTTACGGGAGAGTGGACGAGAGCAACTGGGGTCAAGCGAAGGAACGGCGCCTGTCCAGTTCTCTCCCGTGCACGTGAAACATAAAGAATGTTGCCTACTCGTGTCTTGCTTTGCTGTGTAATTACTTTGCCTTCAACGTTCCAGCGGATAGGTTCAAGCTACAAACCTATCACTGGGGGGCTGAAGGTGTGGAAAGTGTGGGGTGGGGGAGTAACAGGTCTGTCCCTGTTTGTGGAAACCACAGGAGGAGCTGTTCAGGCTGTTGGCTGGGTGTGAATTGTTGATGGAGTCTTTAACACTAGATTTACTATCCTGCGCAAATTTGCGTAACTTCCCTAAACCCAATACCCCCTAGAATTACTGGCTTTTTTATTTTCTGGTGCAAGTCCCGAGGTGTTAAGCACCCCTGCTGAGATTTTCACAGGTCGTCAGCTTGTTTCTCCTACAGCTTTTGTTGTGCAAACCACCCATTGTCCTTGAGGCCTGGCACATTTGCATTTGCTCACTCAGAGTTGCTCAGATCCAAGGCAGGCCAAACCTCTGTGTTACAACTTTCAGAAATGCCTGATAGAAATGCTTCAACTTACTCATGAGATTTTGACCACATTTTTTGCGGAAGTCACAACTATATTGAATGCACGACCGTTGTTGCCAGCTGCAAGAAATGCTGTTCCCTACCAAGGTTCGTTTCAAAGTTTGAAAGACTTTGAAATAAAACAGACTTAATGTACCCATATATTGTGAATGTCTGTCTTTTGTATGTAGGTTGTAACACAGAGGTTTGGCCTGCCTTGGATCTAAGTAAACAAATGCCAATGTTGCACAAACACACACACACACACACACACACACACACACACACACACACACACACACACACACACACACACACACACAAATCTGCATTTATTTGTCCCACAAGTGGAAAATCTGCATTGTCATTGCAAAAAGTGGACAGAGCTCAGTATAGAAAGTGCACTATACAAACAATCTGGAAACATAAATATGGACACGTGTATTCAAAAATATTGGTGTATGTATACACACACACACACACACACACACACACACACACACATATCTATCTATCTACGTGTGTGTGTGTGTATGTATATATATATATATATATACATACACACACATACACATATATATATATGTATATATATATGATATAGATGTGTCTGTGTGTATAACTAGACTTTATGGTTTAAGTTCATGAACTTATGGCATTCATTTCAATCCTGTTTGTAAGAGCAATCATGTGTCCTGTTGGTGCCATTGTGGATTGCTGGTCAGAAAGTTTTCTGGTGCCACTAATCAAAGAGACAATGCCCCGAGATAGATTCATTTCAATTATGCAACACCTTCGATTTGATGACAGGGACACGCGGGCAGAACGGGTGAAAACAGACAAATTTGCAGCGATCTCCGACATCTGGACACGCTTCAACGAGAACTGTGCTAAGAGTTTCACTCAGGGAACACATGACCATAGATGAACAGCTGTTCCCTACCAAGGTTCGTTGTCCATTCACCCAGTATATTGCAACCAAGCCAGACAAATTTGGGATCAAGTTCTGGATGGCCACGGATTTGGACACCAAATATGTCTGCAGTGCATCTCCTTACTTGGGAAAGGACCCCAGTCGTCAGAAGGAGAGAGGCTGGCAGAGAACATGGTCATGAAACTGATGGAGCCGTTTTTGGATGATGGGAGAAATGTCTGTGGGACAATTTCTTTACTTCACTGTCACTGTCACACAGACTGCTGCAGCGCAAAACAACATTACTGGGCACGGTGAATAAAGTCCGGCGTGAACTTCCTCAGCTTGCAAAAGATACTGCAAAGCGAGAGGTATTCTCCACTTCAGTGCTTTTACAGTGTGGTGTAGACGTGTTGGACCAAATGGCACGGATGTATTCTGTAAGATCAGCAACACGCAGGTGGCCAGTAGCGGTTTTCTACAATATGCTGGACCTGGCGCCAGTGAATGCCTACATTTTGTACAAGGCATGTACAGGGTGGACAGGCAAAAGAAGATTGTTTCTCGTCTTCTAGCTCAGCAACTTGCCGATTCATGCAGCACAAGGAAATCTTAGCACAGAGGCAGGCTGCTGCAGCTGCTGTGCCAGGGACTGTAAAGACAACACAGTGCCAGGTGCAAGAGAGCTGCAACAGGAATCGCAGCAGATTTACCTGTGCAACATGTAAGAAATTCACCTGTGCCAAATGCAGGGATGATGGACACTGGGTCTGCAAACCCTGTAAAGTTTGAAACGCTTTGAAATAAAACAGACTTGTGTACCCATATATTGTGAATGTCTGTCTTTTGTATGTAGGTTGTAACACAGAGGTTTGGCCTGCCTTGGATCTGAGTAAACAAATGCCAATGTTGCGCACACACACACACACACACACACACACACAGCAAATCTGCATTTATTTGTCCCACAAGTGGAAAATCTGCATTGTCATTGCAAAAAGTGGACAGAGCACGGTATAGAAAGTGCACTATACAAACATTTTATATATATATACATATATATATATTATATATATATATATATATATATATATATATATATATATATATATATATATATATATATATATATATATATATATACATAGTTATACACACACATACATAGTTATACACACAGACACATATATATATATATATATATGTATATATATATATATATATATATGTGTGTGTGTGTGTATATATGATATAGATGTGTCTGTGTGTATAACTAGACTTTATGCATATTATATAAGGTGTGGCTATATAAATATATAAATATATGTACAACTCTGTGTATATATGTTTATGGACAGGCATGCAGGCAGGTAAGGAAGGAAAGTAGCCTTGCAGGGAAGGAAAAACTTGAATCTCTCATGGTTAGGGGTTGGGGGAGGGTGTGTTTGCACAACAAAAGCAGGAGAACAATGGAGCTGACGACCTGTGAAAATCTCAGCGGGGTGCCAAGAGGTGTTAAGGTCGGGGGGAATTTACGCAAATCTGCGCAGGCCAGTAAATCTAGTAGTAGGGACTTGCACCAGGGAAAAAAGGCTCAGTAATTCTAGTGTTAAACTTGTAGTTGCTGTTTTCCAGACTGAAGCAGAGTCGTTAGCTGAAAACTGGTTTTAGAGGTTCATTCAGGACACCTTCTCAGGCTCTTACAGCCTTACCTGTATCATAACAAAGTGTATAAACCCCAATCCACCTTTAACATGGTCCTTCTCCCAAACCTTCAAACAGGACTTTCTGGCCCTGTCATAGTAAAGGGCTGCTTAGAATATTAGAGCCAATGTCACAAAGTTCCTCCTGAAGTATAAGTGAGTGAGAGAGTTTCCTCACTTTGCAGCACAACACGTCTCACAAGATTTCTACAACCAATCAGAGTGAAATTTGTACTTTGTGTTGTCAGATGAACATATGAGACACTTTGACTCTTCAGTGCAGTGTGGAGCCTAACAAAGATCTGTTTTGTGTCCCAGCTGATCAGCAGGAGGAGAAGAGTCTGACGGAGCAGCAGAGGAACATTTTCAGCCATCTGGACTCAGCTGAGTCACTACAGAGGAAACAATGAGCTCAACACAGAAGGTGAGGAAAATATCACAGTTTCACCAAATAATCAGTCACATCTAAAACTCTCATACTCCCAACCTGTTATATCACTGTGTTGTATTTTATTATATATTATGTATTTTAAAATTATGTTTACAAACATTAAGAAGTCACAAGCTATTATCATTATTAGTAGTAGTGTTATTAATTAAATTTTCAAATCAAATCAAATCACTTTTATTGTCACGTCACATGTGCAGGTACACTGGTACAGTACATGCGAGTGAAATTCTTGTGTGCGAGCTTCTCAAGCAACAGAGTTGTGCAAAAATACAATAACGTAAAACAAGCAAAAATATAAGAATGGCTAAATCTGAAAGTAATAAATATATGTACAATATATAAGAGTATATGCATTACTGGATGTGTATACTAAATATGTTTTTCTACGTGTGTTTGTGAGTGTGTATATACATATTTTACAAATGAAATAGAGTAAACAATAAAATAAGATATATAAAATGTACAGAGGTTGGTAGTCGGACATGTGCAAAACAGTGGCATTAATGTACAGTATGGAGTGCATAATGTTGAAGTTCCAGTAGTGAAGGTGAGGTGTCTATGACGTGTTCAGCAGTCTGATGGCCTGATGGAAAAAGCTGTCTCTCAGTCTGCTGGTTCGGGACCGGATGCTGCAGAACCTCCTTCCTGATGGAAGTAGTCTGAATAGTTTATAGCTGGGGTGACTGGAGTCCTTGATGATCCTCCCCGCTTTCCTCAGGCACCACTTCCTGTAGATGTCTTGGAGGGAGGGAAGCTCACCTCCAATTATCCGTTCAGCACACCGCACTACTCTCTGGAGAGCTTTGCGGTTGTAAGCGGTGCTGTTGCCATACCAGGTGGTGATGCATCCAATGAGGATGCTCTCAATGGCACAGCGATAGAAGGTCCTGAGGATGCGGGGGCTCATGTCGAATCTTTTCAGTCTCCTGAGAAAGAAGAGGCGCTGCTGCGCCTTCTTCACTGTTTTGTTTATGTGTACTGACCACGTAAGATCCTCAGCCAGATGTACACCAAGGAAGCGGAAGCTGCTCACTCTCTCCACAGCGGCGCCCGTTGATGGTGATGGGGTGTGTACTTCCCTGCACCTCCGGAAGTCCACTATCAACTCCTTTGTCTTTGCGACGTTGAGGGTGAGATGGTTGTCTTGACACCAGTGGGTCAGGCGCTGACCTCCTCCCCCTGTAGGCCGTCTCATCACCGTTGGTGATAAGACCCACCACTGTAGTGTCATCCGCAAACTTCACAATGATGTTGGAGTTTCTAGTGGCCGTGCAGTCGTAGGTGTAGAGTGAGAACAGGAGTATGGGCAGAAATCTGTGCCATCAGAAACTGAATTTGAATAAGTTAAATTTGAATTTGAATTACTCGGATTGAATCTGAATTGTAACTTGAATGAAAGCTTTTGAAAACTGAATTTGAATTAGTCTAATTTGAAATTGAATTTATGGTTTGAAAATGAATTGATTTGCTTTGAAACTGCATTTTATCCTTTAAAAATTCAGCTCTCGAATAATTTCACATTCACTTCTCACCATTCAGTTTCAGTTCTACAATTCAATTTCAGTTCCAAAATTCAGTTTTTGGGACTTACATCCGGTTCGGTTCAAGCGCAGATTAATAGAACTACAGACTGATAGCGTTACTGACGGAATCTACAGCGTCTTGAGCTGAATTAAGACTTCAGAAGTCATTCGTCATGTCGAATGACCAGCGGATAAACTCTCAGGTTGGTAATAAATGTATTACATGTATAAGAACAAGCGTCATGTTAACAATTGATAGCCGTACAGTAACTTTTATGCTTATTGTAGCTGCTAGCTAAAAACGCTAATTTAGCCTAGTTTGCCCTGGATTCAGCTTTGACAAACAAATATGATCGACTGTTTCTAGTAGAATTCCAAAGTTGTCATCTTGTACCCTCTCAGAGCCCTGTATGCTTGCAGAGACCCCTACAGTAAGGAAACATGCAAAACGCTGTCCAAACCTTTGTATTTGAGCTTTATTTATGTCTTACACAGCATCCCAACTCTTTAGCGAACTTAATAACTTCAGCTAAAGTGAATAGTTAGTCTTATTCATTAGTGCAGCGTTACTGGATCACCTCTGTTTGAAGTGATATAATATGATATACAACTATCACTGAAACAGCAAACTTTGTAAATAAACAACACTTCTCATTCTCTAAACGTTTGGCCACAGCTGTAAATTACACTATCAGTGCTTGTTCACTCTTGACAATAATTACATTTCTAAATTCTCTTTGTGCATTTACAGGTAAACAATATTTAATATTTTATCTAAATGACTGCTTTGTCTTTGAAAAGGTGAAGAGCCTGAGGCCGGTGACACTCCAGTTCTACTCTAAGTACATCCTTACGGTGGCTCACAGGACAAGGCGACATTCCTGTTCTGCCAGAAGAGAAGAGAAACTTCAGAGTCTTCATGAAGTTCAACCAAAACCTGTCATATGGAATATGACAGGGGTCTCAAACTCCATTCCTCGAAGGCCGGTGTCATGCAACTTTTCCATGCCCTTGATAACTGGAGTTTGAGACCCCTGCCGTATGGTGTTTATGCAGTTTTCTACCCCACAGTTACAGCATGTCTGACTGCCTGTTCAGCATATGCAAAAATATATGAGTTTAAGCATGTGATGACTAAGGCCTTCCATTATGGTGTTTGTCATCACATGTCACAGACATCTGGATGATCATTTGGAATAAACAAAAACAAAAACTTGTTACTTCATCTTTTATCTTTATTATTATTATTGTTCTTATTTTACATTTTTCATTGTTAGGCATTAGGTTTATTTGTAGTAGTCCTTTCCAGCTTCTCTCCCTCTTCCATGTTACTGTGTCAGCTTGTCAGCATCTATTTGGGGTTGGGAGTGGAACAGGAAGTAAGGAACAGAAAGTGCCATTTAAACCAGGAGAGGTTCTTATATTTCAGAAGAAGGATTAATTCAAAAGAAATGACCTCAATGCCATATTTTATTTAGGAACCCTAGAGAACACTTTGCAAAATAACACATTCTTATAATTTCACCCTCAGATGAGCCAAGCTACGACTGTCAGGGAAGGTGATGTAGGTACAGAGCATGTGAGAGTGGTTAAGTTGATGTCTCTTGTCTAGATGAAGGCACAGGAGGGATCAATGGCACGGCGTAGAGATTCAGTATCTTCAGTCTTCAGTGGACACTCCATTTCTGGCACAAAACACCTGTAAAAGATGGTCGATTTAGGAGGTGACCCGACAACTTCAGCCTGTCAAACATAGCAATGGAGCAGTATGTTTAAAAAAAAAAAAAATCTAATTAAGCATGCACTCAGTACCCTAAGAATTATTATGATAGTTAAACACAGTGATAGTTGTATATCATATTATATCACTTCAAACAGAGGTGATCCAGTAACGCTGCACTAATGAATAAGATTAACTATTCACTTTAGCTGAAGTTATTAAGTTCGCTAAAGAGTTGGGATGCTGTGTAAGACATAAATAAAGCTCAAATACAAAGGTTTGGACAGCGTTTTGCATGTTTCCTTACTGTAGGGGTCTCTGCAAGCATACAGGGCTCTGAGAGGGTACAAGATGACAACTTTGGAATTCTACTAGAAACAGTCGATCATATTTGTTTGTCAAAGCTGAATTCAGGGCAAACTAGGCTAAATTAGCGTTTTTAGCTAACAGCTACAATAAGCATAAAGGTTACTGTACGGCTATCAATTGTTAACATGACGCTTGTTCTTATACATGTAATACATTTATTACCAACCTGAGAGTTTATCCGCTGGTCATTCGACATGACGAATGACTTCTGAAGTCTTAATTCAGCTCAAGACGCTGTAGATTCCGTCAGTAACGCTATCAGTCTGTAGTTCTATTAATCTGCGCTTGAACCGAACCGGATGTAAGTCCCAAAAACTGAATTTTGGAACTGAAATTGAATTGTAGAACTGAAACTGAATGGTGAGAAGTGAATGTGAAATTATTCGAGAGCTGAATTTTTAAAGGATAAAATGCAGTTTCAAAGCAAATCAATTCATTTTCAAACCATAAATTCAATTTCAAATTAGACTAATTCAAATTCAGTTTTCAAAAGCTTTCATTCAAGTTACAATTCAGATTCAATCCGAGTAATTCAAATTCAAATTTAACTTATTCAAATTCAGTTTCTGATGGCACAGATTTCTGCCCATACAGGAGAGGGCTCAGTACACACCCCTGTGGAGCACCAGTGTTCAGTGTGATGGGGGATGAGGTGGTGCTGCCCAGTCTGACCACTTGGCGTCTGTCAGACAGGAAGTTAAGGATCCAGCTGCAGAGGGAGCTGCTCAGTCCTAGATCCTGCACCTTCCTGTCCAGCTTCGAGGGAACGATAGTGTTGAATGCTGAGCTGTAATCTACAAACAGCATTCTCACATACGTGTCTCTCTTCTCCAGGTGTGACAGGGCAGCATGGAGTGTCAGGGCTATGGCATCATCAGTGGACCTGTTGTGGCGGTATGCGAACTGTAGAGGGTCCAGTGAGTCGGGTAGTGCAGAGCAGATGAAGTCCCTGACCAGCTTCTCGAAGCATTTGCTCACGATGGGGGTCAGGGCTACGGGTCGCCAGTCGTTCAATGAGGAGATGGTGGAGGATTTGGGTACAGGGACGATGGTGGCCATTTTGAAGCAGGCTGGGACTACAGACAGAGAGAGGGAAAGGTTGAAGATGTGTGTAAACACTCCAGCCAGCTGAGCCGCGCATGACTTGAGGACACGGCCGGGAATCCCGTCCGGACCAGTAGCTTTGCGTGCGTTCACCCTCCTGAAGCACTTCTGCACATCCTCCTCAGACACAGTGTGCGCACTGACGTCATCCGCGGTGCGCACACTGTCCGGTCTCATGGTGTTCGCTGTGTCGAATCTAGCGTAGAATACATTTAGATCCTCACACAGAGAGGCCGTGGTCTGCGGTGTGCTGGTTTTCCCTCTAAAGTCTGTGATTGTGTTTAGTCCCTGCCACATACTCCGAGGGTTGTCAAACTGTTGCTCCACCCTGTCCCTGTACTCACGTTTGGCTGCTTTGATGGTCTTCCGGAGTTGGTAATGTGCATGTTTGTTCAATTCAGTCTGTGGCGTGTCCAGCGGGGTGGCCTGGGGGGGCACAGGCCACCCCCCCAACCAGACTGGCCACCCCGAAGCCAAAACAATAAAATCCAATGAAATATCAAATGTACGATTATGTTTTCACAGTGAAGCTCAGATATCCGAGTGTAAGTGAATGCAGCATCGGCTTCTGCGCTATGAGCATCATGTTAGCAAAGGTAGGAGAGCCAAGCACGAAAGACAGCATCACAGAAAACAGTTTTTCAGCGAAAGATTAACAGTTTAACATAGCTGGACTGGCCATCGAGCATGGCGGAGCTTCCACGGCGGCTAGCAGGTGGATGAGGGAAGGGGTAGGCAGGAGGAGGAGAGACCCGAGGCGGCTGCTGGTCCGAGTGTCAGGTGAACTGAACTTCAGGTAAGAAGTTATGACCTGCAGTCTATCTGGGTCAGATATAAACCAAGTTTAGGTGGAGTTTATTTTCGTTATGCTGACTTTTTACAGTCAGTTACAATAACTCGTACTGCGTACTAGCTAGCATGACAGAGTTTCTATACAGCTGGGTGGGTGCTGTGATGTAACTGATGTTGAACTTTATTTTATTCATAAGGTTAGTTAGTAGAGTTGCCAGTGGCTCCTTAAAAAATGGAATGGTCCCTCATTCAGAGAAAATATTACAGGTTTTGTATTGAGCTGAGAAGAGACGCAGTTTGTCCCGTACTTAAGCTAGAATGAAAAAAAGACACAAAGCTGGAGTTATTCTCTGTCTTTGCTGCACAGCTGCCTCTTCTTCTCTCATTCTCTCCCCTCCTGTTGCTACTTCAATCATGAGACTGATCAATGATCAGCTGATCGGCTTTTCTCTCGTGTTTGTTTATCGTCCACTTTGCGCCAGAAAGAGGAAACCAGCAGATGTCGCGTTAAACAACAGCAGCACGTTTAAGCTTGATCCGCTGTTGTTAGAATTTATTTAATATTAATTTCTAGTATCAGCTGATGTTTGCTGGAGCCACAGCTGTAAAAGCTGCTGGTCATGATGTCTGTTTGGATATGTGGTGAGAGGGAAATATGCAGATGAAACCAGGAGATGTCCTTACTAAATCATCAGAGCTGAACAGGTGATGGAGAAACAGGTTTACCTTTTAGGTGACATGAATGAGTTGAAGGGAAGGTATGAACTGTTTCTGAGAGACAAATAACACCAGGATCCTTTTCTAAGTAGCTGGCAGCTGGTAACTGTGCAGGGGCGGATCTAGCAAAGTTATGCCAGGGGGCCAGGTAGGGCATTAACAGGGAAAGGGGGGCACAAAGAAATACTTTTCTTACTTATTCTCATTTAAAATATCTAGCTTTTATTAAATAATTATTTGAATCTTGCGAACAAAGTTTTTATCTGACGTAAAATTGATAGAAATCATACATATACCAACAAGACAGTGTACATCACTGTCACAACAGCGTTTCTTTTCATTCAAAGGCTTTATGGCTTTAATACCTAATACTGGCTTTAATTCTCTGGTCAAAATGCCCAATTTTTTGTCCCAGTCCAGCCCTGCAGGTTAATACTGGCAGTGTCACCATGCCAGCTGACTGTATTTCATCATCAGCCAGTGTTGTTCTTTATACATCAATATTACCAAAGTTTACCATAAGGCAGCATAGAAAGTATTTACTTGCTTTCAGGTTTCATTCAAAAGTTAGTCTTTTCATTTGTTTCCCCACTTTTTTCCTGTTTCAAAATCAAACACCAGTTTGTGAGAAGATTATCTTCTTTTTTAATAGGCAGATAAAGTTTTGCATTGGCTAATTTGCCAATTGTATGTTAAAATGTTCGTATTTTAATATTCAAAAATGTTTTTGCCCAAAACATATGTGCACTATATGTCAGTAAAAATACTATGCAAATATTGCTGTCCTTGAATGCTGAGTAAACACTGACAAAGCACTGATTGTATCTCTTGTACTTTTATCAATGCAGTATCTAAAAACTTTGCACCGTAGTGGTTAAAACCTCATTCTAATAAGAGTCAAAAGCAAATTCAGTTATTAGGTTTACAGGGTTATTGAATGATGGTTAACTGTTGGTAGAATTTTTTTTAACATTATCTGCCAATTACATCTGCCACCCTTCTCCAAATCTGTGCCCCTACCTGGCCCCCCCAACAAAAATTTTCTAGACACGCCACTGAATTCAGTGTTATTTATACAGCACCAAATCACAACAATAGTCGCCTCAAGCTGCTTTTTATTGTAATGTGGATCCTACAATAATACATACAGAGAAAACCCAACAATCATATGACCCCCTTTGAGCAGCACTTTGGCAAAAGTGGAAAGGAAAAACTCCCTTTTAACAGGAAGAAACCTCCAGCAGAATGAGGCTCACAGAGGGGCGGGGCCATCTGCAGAGAGTGGTTGGAATAAAAGACATGCTGTGGAAGTACATTATTGTTATTATTATTATTGATACTACTACTAATAATATTATTACTGCTATCATTGCTGTATAAATAGACTTAATATTGGTTCATTACCCCAAAAAATATACGTCCAAAGCACCACAACGGTAGTCCGATATCAGGCAGTAAACACATTAAGTGTGTGTATTTTCCCTTTATTTTTGAGGGGTTTTTTTGCTCATGCAAATTGAAATGCGATTAATATAGATTGAAAATGAATGACATTTAATTGCCATTAATCAAAAATGAATCCAATGTTTTCTACAATGAAACGTTTGAACAGTCATGAATTATTTTTAACACCAGGTTGGATGTAAGGCAAGGCAAGGTAAATTTATTTATATAGCACAATTCAACAACAAGGTGATTCAAAGTGCTTTACAGAGACATTAAAAACAAAAACAAATAAAAAGCATGATTTAAATTTGATTAAAACAAGCAAACAAACAAACAAACAAACAAACAAACAAAACAGTAGATAAAATCAGAACAGTAGATAAAATCAGTAGTTAAAAAGTAGGTTTTGAAATTTAAACTTAAGTGTGGATTTGGTGCTTTATTCAAATGCAGCTGAGAATAGGTGAGTCTTCAACCTGGATTTAAATAAACTGAGTGTTTCAGCTGATCTGAGGCTTTCTGGGAGTTTGTTCCAGATATAAGGAGCATAAAAGCTGAATGCAGCTTCTCCGTGTCTGGTTCTGACTCTGGGGACTGATAACAGACCGGATCCAGATGACCTGAGGGATCTGGAAGGTTCATACTGGTATGTGTTAGAACTACTAGCAGGTGGGGATAAGAGACCTTTAAGGTGTTTGGTGCCACACTCCACCTTCAGGTTTAAAACTAGTGTTAATGGAGGGAGTTTGAAGGTTCAGTTTGTTCCACGACTGCATTTCACTCACTGCCTCTGTTTGTATCTCTGTCACTGCAGGACCAACATGGAGCGAGAAGTCAGCGCTCTCAGGAGGCCGACAGACCTCACAGAAGAAAGAGAGAGAAAACATACACCTGTGACGAGTGTGGGACGGATTTTACTGGGAAGGCTGAACTAAAACGTCATCAGGTCATCCACACTGGAGAGAGACCGTTCAGCTGTGACTTGTGTGGAAAGACTTTTTCTTGGAAGGATTCTCTAAAAAAACACCAACTCATCCACAGTGGAGTTAAAGCGTACAGCTGTGATCAGTGTGGCAAAGCTTTTACTCAAAGTGGCAGCTTACAGAGTCATCTAGTTACCCACTCTGGAATTAAGGCATACAGCTGTGACATCTGTGGAAAAACCTTCAGCCAGATGGGGAACCGAAATACACACCTACGCATTCACACTGGACATGATGTGTACTGCTGTGAACAGTGTCGCAAACAGTTTACAACACATGCAAAGTTACAACGCCACATGTTTACCCACACTGAGGAGAGACCTTATAAATGTGACCTGTGTGAGAAGACTTTTAAATATCCACATCACCTGAGACTACACCAACAGATCCACACCAGAAAGAGACTCTACAAGTGCAGTTACTGTGAGGTATGTAGTTATATTGTTATCTGTGTTAACTGAAACAGTAAATGTAATTGGACGTCTGCAGAGATGCTCTTTATTTCAGGCGACGTTCAGGATAAAAATGTTGAAGGACTGACTTACACTGTCTTTGTGTCTTTGTTTAGAAGCAGAGCGACACAGATGGATCCAGTTCTCAACCCTGTCATCACTGTGGTGGTGGGAAAGACTTTCGTTGTGACCTCTGTGGAAAAACTTTCAATTGGCAAGGCAGCCTAAAAAGACATCAACGTGAGCACAGTGGAGACAAACTGAAATACTGCAAAGAATGTGGGAGAAGCTTCACCACATCATGTTCCTTAAAACAACATGAACTGATTCACAGTGGGGTTAAAAAGCACCTCTGTGATCAGTGTGGGTCATCCTTCACCACTGCATGGGGGCTTAAATCACACAAACGAGTCCACACAAGAGAGAAACCATACAAGTGCAGACACTGTGACAAAAGCTTCTCACATTCAAGTAGTCGTAACGATCATGAACGTGCACACATGGATAGAAACTACAGCTGTGACCAGTGTGACAAGAACTTCAGGAATCTGAGTTCATACTCCAAACACAAACGATCCCACGTTACTAATAAACTGTTTCACTGTTACCAATGTGCCCAAACATTCACCTCATTTTCTGCTCTGTGCAAACATCAGCGTGATCACTCAGGGCTGAAATCACTCTCATCACTGGATCACAGTGAATCTGAAGAGACAGAAAGATCCTCTGGTTTCAGTGTCAGACTTAAAACCCTTGAGATCAGGCTCCACAGAGTTCAGATGGAATCTCCTGTAAAGATCTGATGAAAATGTTCCACTAGATGGATGTATAATCTCTTTTTCTGAAGGTTGCTCTCTTCCTGTTTCTGCCAGTGCTGACTGCACAGCTGTAATATAGATCCATGTCACTGTTTGGAAGTATCAGAGAACTGCTGATGCTGTAAAGCTGCTGGTCAGTCTGATGGGCTGTTGTGTTGTTGTTGATGATGCTGGATGAAGGGCTGGTGGAGCAGGTGAGCTCAGGTTGAGGGTAGATCCCCTCTGAGCAGCAGGTGATCCTTTGTCCTACTTGTTGGAGATTAACTTTACGGACTGGAGCTGAAAAAACAAAACAAAAAAAGAAAGAATAAAAAACCCAAAAGAAAAATATATTTCTAAAGAAGTCAGAAGGAGATTTTGTTGTCACAATTTCCCTTTTCTGTTTATTTTATGTTAACATGATTTAATTGAACAAAAATCATGTAAATATGAATCTCAGACCACAGTAAAATATAACATTTGTCTTAGTGTTTTGACACAGCATTTCTAAATACAGATAATGATTAATGATGTAACATGTCATGTATTCTTTATGTATTTGAAGTGTGATAAAAATGACTCTGGATCAGTCCTGGTGTCACAGACAGGCCTCGGGGCTTCAAACCTCAGAAAGTCCTTTTGGCTCTCAGCTGAATTCCTCTGACACACTTTAACAACTATAAGTCAAAGGTCAGAGGTCATATGATTTGGTAATGACAGTGCTGAATAACCACATCACTGATTAGGTATTGTAGTAACAACTCAGACTGTTATAATTATTTAGTTAATAATACGAGTTCATGATGTTGTTTCAGGTTGTTTGTGGTTCAATTTCTTGCGTCGGTTGTAAATGTGGCAGCTTTAGTCTTTCCTGTCTTTTTAAAAAGAGTTTTGTTACCGTCCACATTCAGGATGATGAACATTTCACTGATGGTGCTGGTGTGGCACTGGTATCTCCCCTCATCCTGAATGTTCACCTCTGTCAGCTGGAGTGAGGCGTTTCCTCTGGAGACCTGATCCTTGGAAAGTGAAGTTTTACTTCTGACTGAATATATGATCGAGCAGTTATATAAACATGAATCTGTCCACGGAGCTCCTCCTCGCCTGCTGTGCATCCGTGTTCAGCAGCCTTTCATCTGTTTCTCAGGTTTTGTATATTAAATAGTACCTGCTTCTGGGGTTCGACATGTTTCGGTTGTCTTATTTTATGTATATAATTAAGATGTTGTGAATAAGTATTTCAGTTGTATCCCGTAGTTGTTTGCTTGACATCGAGCTTTATCCAAGGAAAAACAAAAACACTGTCTGTCTTTCCTCCAAAATCACACTTGGATTACAGTTGGACTGATTTACCAGGTGGTGATACAAAAAATAAAAAGTCTAAGCTATTTAAATCTATAGAACATAATCAACAACAGAGACCAGACCTGAAAGTGTGAAACATACTGTATTTTGCAAAAATATATATACAACAAAATATAATAAAAATAATTATAAACAAAAATATTTTTTGAATAAGTGTTTTCATTAAGTGTTAGATAATAAACTCAAAAAGCTGCACTGTACCATAACAGCCAAGGAGCAACAAAGTCAGTGTCCACGTCTACCTCACATTAAACCAGTGGTTCCCAAAGTGTGGGGCCCGCCCCCTAGGGGGGGCGCAGAGCTATTGCGGGGGGGCGCGGCATGAAAAGGGAAAAAAAACAAAAACAACGCTTGGACAATGCTAGCACGGGGCGCCCACACAAACGCAAAGCAGGAGATGAAGCATCGCTGAATATGTTTCCAAACCAACTTCATTCTAAGCCAAAGACTAGAAAATATGGTGAAGCATATCTTCCCTTTGGTTTCACCTGCACAAGTGCTGAGGTAGGTCTCCTGCAGAATTAGTTTTCCTGCATCGGGGCATCGCTGGGCTGTTCAAATCACGGACAAACAGTATCCCACAGTTGTTTATGTTTTTGAACCCATTTTGTAGAGGGTTTTTTTGAAAAATGTATTGATAGCAATGTTGAACATTATTACACAGGAAAAAAAACAACTACATGTAAAATAATTACACCGTGATGCCTCTGCCTTTCTAAATGCAGGGACAGTAATGGCCTGTATATGTAAGCGTGTAAAACCTGCAGAGTCAGATTAACAGTATTTTGTCTCTATCTGCCATTCTGCAATTCATCTCATGTAAACAACAACGTGGCGCACAGTGTGACGTGAAAAAGGCACATACCTTTGACATTGCGTGATGAACTCTGTATTCCTTGTCCACACGTAAAACGCAAAAAAAAAGGAGTTTTAAAAGAATCTCCATTCTCGGTGATTCGATACGCCATGTGCCCGAAACAGCTGCGCGTTCAAAAATACCCGTGTAGGTGCGGACGGAGCGTAAAAGAGTTGGTAGTTTATTTTCTTAGTACCTGTAATTCATTGCAGATTATTTGTATTTGCTTAATTGTTTAATAAATGTTTGAGGTGTGAAATAAACCGCAATGGAGCAAAATATGGGTGTGTGTGGTTGAAGGATGTGTTTGTGCGTGTGCGGCGTGCCTTGCTGGGGTGGGGGCGCGAACATTTTTCTTGTTAAACAAGGGGGGCCCAGCAAAAAAAGTTTGGGAACCACTGCATTAAACAGACATATTTCATATGAAATGACTGAAATGTAAAACAGAAAGCTGACTAAAATATTTTAATTCTCTTGAAAACGCCATGAATGGTTTTCATGGGTACCCCCTTTAATGAGCTGATGGGGGCACCCAGTGTATTTATAACTGAAGCAGAGTCTCTCCGAGTGAACGTCCAGATGTGATCAATAGTGAGTCAGGATGTGATTCCTTCAAGAGTCGTGGTAAGAATTACATAAATATTGGAAATTGGACAAGTTGCTGCTTAAGTTTTTATAATAGCATTTTGCATACACTCCAGAATGTTATGAAGAGTGTCATCATGTCAGGCTGATTGTGTTAGAATGACAGACCTGACATGTTAAATGGAGGGTGATGCTTGAAATCATTGTTCTTCCATTGTTAACCTGCAAAGAAACGCGTGCAGCCATCATTGTGTTGCATAAAAATGGCTTCACAGGCAAAAATATTGTGGCTACTAAGATTGCACCTAAATCAACAATTTATAGGATCATCAAGAACTTCAAGGAAAGACATTCAATTCTTGATAAGAAGGCTTCAGGGCGTCCAAGAAAGTCCAGCAAGCGCCAGGATCGTCTCCTAAAGACGATTCAGCTGCGGGATCGAAGTGTCACCAGTGCAGAGCGTGCTCAGGAATGGCAGCAGGCAGGTGTGAGCGCATCACTATTGCTTGGTATCCTGAATCTGAAGGTACAGCATGAGCCAAGGGTTTGAGCCAAGTTGAATCCAGAAACTACTGTCATCCAGGGAAGGACGGATGTTGTTTTTGCTTTGTGTTTTAATGTGAAGTGTGTTTATTTATTTTATATTGCATGTTTTGGTTATATTTTGTGCAGTGTTTTATTTATATTGCATGTTTTGGTTATACCGTCAATCTGTCCTGGAGAGACTCCGCCCTTTTCCCATTTTACTGATTGGACACACCTGAGAGAAAAGGAGTGAATGGTAATTTACAGGGAGTGCTGAGTAACACAGACAGGCTGGGAGAGCTTGGCGTGAAGCGAGCCAGGAGGATACAGCGCCGATACGCAAGGACGCAGGGCGAGGTGTCCGACTGCTTCAGTCTAGAGGCAGCGAGGCGGGCCGGTGCCGATTGGCGATTACAAAGAAGCAGCGGGCAGAGTTAAGAGCTCTGCCCACCTGGGGTAAGTCTTTTGACTTATCCCCTTTAACGAATGATAGCTGCCGAAAAGAGTAGTGACTGCCGCTGCCTTTCTTCCTTTAGCGCACCGGGGCGCAGAATGCGAAGAGGAAGACGAGGACGCCGCCGGGTTTTCCTCCTGCACCGTTTCACTAGATTTTTAAATTTTTAGTGACTTTTATACTGTGGCGATCGCCACTGGACTTTTAATCTTGTGTTTTATTGATGTTTATTGTGTTCTCCCCTGGCCAGGGCTGTTTTAATCTATTTTGTAATAAATTATATTTTATCTTTATGGTTTTTAAATTTGTGTGCATTCCCTTGGCTGCCCCACTGCTCTGTCCGTTTTAGGAGGGTTTCTCTCTTTTTAACATCTGTGCAAAGAAACACCTTCCCCCTCCGTTACACTACAGCACAAGAAAGTTTCGGTAACCAGGTAAATCACAGTGAGAACTTGAAACATGAGCACCAGTTACCAACATGGGTGGATGACAAACTGGCGGTGAATGAAGGTCAGCGTTTGGCTTAAATCACTCTGGTTTGATGGCCAGCAATTGGCTCCAGGGGCCTGTTCTTCGTACCTCGCTAAGTAAGTTAGCCGGATTTGAATGTTGACGATTTCGCGTGATCTTGGATCGTTCGGTTCTCCGAAGCTCATCTGGGACTTGCTGTCATAGCAACAGATCCGTGGCGTAAACCTGCTCGGGAGCAGGTTTACTTTATGTAAACAGGATTAGATCGCGGCCACTCAGGTATGTCCGCTGCAGTTATATGAAAGCAAGAGCGATATTTCGCCACTGTTTTACCATAAATAAATATTATCAATGTAACTAAAGATAATGTATTTGATTCTTTTATTGATTTCATACAGATACATACAGGTCATTTCCGAAAAAAGGGAAATGTACTATTAATCATTCTATTACATGTAGTAGATCATGTCAGATGTAATTCATATTTTAGAGTAGTAATAGTAAATTACTACGTGCAATCAAGATGAGAGACCACGGCTAAAAAGCGAAGGTGGATTTGGGAAGTCTGTCGCAGCCATGTCCTGTCCGTTTGTACGCGAGCAAGGAAGGTGCAAGATTGATAAGGAGAGTTTACAGAATTTAGCGTATATTGCGGGATAGACGGGATCCTTTAGCTCAGCGACGGTGTGCTCATAGAGAGATATCGATTCTCCCGTGAGGGTATTATTTACTTTCTTCTCTCTCTCTCTCTCTCTCTCTCTCTCTCTCTCTCTCTATATATATATATATATATATATATATATATATATATATATATATATATATATATATACTACTACTACTGTACTGTATATACTTACTCCCGACTTACTGTGCATGCTTCAGTCACCCCTTGCATGGGAACAGGTAAAAGTGATGGAGTGTTATGTAAAACTACACACAAAAAAAACCCACAATGTCAATAAATGTCACAGTACAAAAGGGGTGTGACGAGGGGTGCAGGACCACCACCTGTCTTTATTTGCTCTGCCCTTTTCTTGGTTGCTGTTATAAACAAACAAACAGATTATTTCAGGGTCTCTTGTCATAGACTAAAAGCAATATAAGTGATAAATATTACCATTCTGTGGAATATTCTTATATTTCACTTTTACTTTTTCCCATGTTCTAGTGGGTCCTGTTGTGGCTCTAATGTGAAAGAGGATATGATGTAATATAATATAATGTGGTATAATATAATATCACATGATATAATGTAATATCATGGATCACTTATGAGTTTAATTTGTCAGCAACTTTCTGCCAGCCCTCTCTCCTTGCTTTTGCAGCCTTTGCAGTGTTCCCCTGCGTTTTAATTAAACTCTGAAACTCCTGATATCCCTCAATCAAGAGTTCTTGGTCTGCTGCCGTGAAATACTGTGCGCGCTCCTTCGACATCTTCGCCGACCAATCACAGGGTTGCCGATCAATGTTTCTACTATCGATGCGTAGCCCCTTTTAAGCCACCCAGTGATCTCAGATTACTTCATCCAGCTATACTAATCGTCAACAACAGGTGTGTTCGGAGAACTGGATTAGCGAGCTCAAAGTTAGCGCGATGATTTGATCTTGGATGTGTCATTTGATCTTGGATGTAGTAAGCGCGGTACGAAGAACGGGCCCCTGAATGTGCTGGGTTGTTCAGTTTTCCAGCAAAACAAAATTTGTGTTCAAGCATCCATCGAGCTGCTCCTCACCTGCTGTGCATCTGTGTTCAGCAGCCTTTCCTCTGTGTTTCTCAGGTTTTGTATTTTAAATAGTACTAGTACTTTAAAAGGTAATGAAATCTTTCATCAGTTTCATAAACTTTAACCCTGTATTAGCGTTATTGTTTTTGAAACTGACCTGTAATGTTGTCTGTCATCGCTGTCAGTGCTGTATGTTTAGTATCACTTTGGCTTCTGTGAATCTGTTCTGTTTTACTGTTTCTAAACTTTTATGTTGTCTATTTACAGTCTTTGGTTAGAGAAGTGCTTTTAGCTGCTTGTCAGAGGAGAATGTACTTCCTGAACAATAATGCCCCCTAGAGGCTGAAGACGGTAATGCATATATCATGTTTTAGATTTTTCGCTCCTGTTTATGCATAACAGTAAAATGTTTAGGATGTTGTGGGGATAAAAACAAACACTTCAGTCAACTCACACTTGGACCCTGAAATGTGTGAAGATCTAAATATTTATCAAAGTAAGATTTATAATATTTGATGTATGTACAAGGTTGAGTATAGAGAGAAATAACAGAGATTAATGAAATATTACACAGACATAAAGAATCCCATTTTTAAAATCAGTCACTCCTGTTAAAAGAAAAGATATTATTAGAATATTTTTTACAAAGCTCTAAATGACATTTACCCTGCAATAACACACCTTGGAAACTCCCATTGTAAATTAGTGCTGTATATAAAAGAAAATACACACATGCATTAATAAAAAATAAAAAAAAACTATTTAATGAGCGTCCCTCGTGAAAAAAGGGACCATTTTGGGTAACTTTGGATTTTGGATTCTCAATATATCAGTCTAGTTGCATGAAGACTAGTTGCATGAAACTTGGCCAGGATGAGTATTTTAGGATTATTTTTGAAATTCAATGATCCCCTCTATGGTGTGGTGTATAGTAAAGGAGATAAACATATGTACTACCTTTGACATCCCTTGTACCATTTTGGGCCCCATTGACTCCCATTATAATCACATATTTTCGATATACTGTAATCCTGACATGTGATAATGCTTTTCTCGTGAATACCTAATGGATCTAAGCCTCTGCCTTCAAAATAAAGGAAAAATAGGTTTTGGATCAAATGAGCAAAATATTAGGCACAGCACCACCATAGACATTTTCAGTGGTTTTGAATGCAGGACATGGTTATCTTACTATGCAAAATACATGGCAATAAAACGGCTAACCACCATAAAATAGTCTTGATGTAGTGGAACTGATATAAGAGAGTGGTGTGAATGTGATTGAGAATATATATATACTGTGTGTGTGTGTGTGTGTGTGTGTGTGTGTGTCGGTCGCAAACAAAACGGCCCGTAGAGCCGCCTCCTTGAATAGAATAGAATAGAATAGAATAGAATAATCCTTTAATTGTCCCACAAGGGGAAATTTGGCTGTATCAGCAGCAAAAAAAACACACATATACAAACAGAACAGGACACAAAACAGAAGCACAATTTTTACATATTTACATCATGGACAATAGTTACCAGAGCAGAGTACAGTACAGTTGTTTAAATTAGCGTACACATAGTGTGCAAACATAGCAGGATACTGAAAGATGTTTAAATAGTTAAGAATATTTAGAATAATTAGAAAAGTGCAGATTGTTTATTGTACCTGTGCATTAAAAAGTAGACATGTAACTTCCAATAAGTTAGTGTATATATAAGCTGAGAAAAGTAATGTGCAGTTATAACAGTAAAAGTTGTTACAGCGCTGATGTAAACATCTATGTTTGTTGGGAGCAGTTCTGATTGTACAGTCTGACAGCTGCAGGGAGGAAGGACCTGCGGAAACGCTCCTTCATGCATCTAGGATGCAGCAGTCTGTCACTGAAGCAGCTCTGCAGTTCAGCAACATTTCCATGCATGGGGTGGGAGACTCTGTCCATCAGAGATGTTATTTTGGCCAGAGTCCTTCTGTCTCCCACCACCTGCACTGGGTCCAGGGTGCATCCCAGAACAGAGCTGGCCTTCCTGATGAGTTTATCCAACCTCTTCCTCTCAGCTGCCGATAAACCGCTGCTCCAACATACCACACTGTAAAAAATGACAGATGCCACCACAGAGTCATAGAAGGTCTTTAAAAGCGCTCCCTGTACTCCAAATGACCTCAGCCGCCTCAGCAGGTATAGTCTGCTCTGACCCTTCCTGTAAAGAGCATCAGTGTTGTGGCTCCAGTCCAGTTTATTATTCAGGTGAACACCCAGGTACCTATAAGAGTCCACTATCTCAATGTCCACTCCCTGGATGTTCACCGGTGTCAGTGTGGTGGGTCTGCGTCTCCGGAAGTCCACCACCAACTCCTTGGTTTTCCCGGCGTTGATCAGCAGGTGGTTCTGCTGACACCAGTCCACAAAGTCCAGAGTCCACTGTCTGTACTCTGAGTCGTCCTCGCCTGTGATGAGGAAAAGTGAACAACGGCAGCCTGCTCCGTTTTTTTCCTTTCTCTGAACCTCTGTCAATATTATTCTGCTTCATTTTGCACATGAGCCTTGTGTTTGCTCTCAGCAAGCGAGGGGAGGGGTGCAAAAACAGCCACCTGTTTGTTGAGCAGAGGGGGGAGGGGAAGTCTTTACTCTCCCAGTGGCACGTCAGCAGAGCCGGGGGGAGAGAGAGATCGTTTTCTATCTTTTTGGATTCAAGTGCACATTTGAAGTATGTGAGAATAGTTTGCAGCCTTGTCTCACTCGTGATTTCTGCACAGACGCCACGAAATGCACAGACGGGCGCACGCACAACACGAAGCGCACAGTCAATTTAGGGGAGGCTTTTGCTGAGAAAGAGCAGCGTTCCAAAAAGCGGAAGCAGAGCTCATTGTGCAAACAGCACATTATTATCGTAACTGCTGCAAAGATATATATAAGATATGCCCTGTCTGCAAAATCTAACCATCTTGTGGTTCATGCTATGTATGATAATGTAAATTACATCTTTGTTTAGTTTGTTGTTGAGTTTGTTCAGGTCAGTTCACTTTGTTTTTTTGCAATAAAGTGTTATTGTTCCAAAAATAATAATGCATCCAAATCAATGTTGTTATGAATTATTTACCTATTCAAGGCTGTAATAACCTCATGCCAAATATTTCCATTTGCAACTAATTTTTTGAAATTATTGCATATTATGGGTTTTTCACCCCCCCCCCCAAAACGGGGGTTTTTATGACAATAAAGCCATAAAAACCTAAAAAATATTTAAAAAATAATGAAAAACTTTATATCTGTGGTTAGGTCTGAAGTTGTTTAAAAGATCTGATGTGAAAAAAATAAAATAATATATGATATTCCTATATCACCTTTTGGATGGGGACCATTTTGGGTCCCGAGGGACACCAATGGGTGTAAATTTTGAGGGATGCTTAATATAACCACTAAGAAAACCTCTCTCATGTAATCAAACTCAGCCTGCACAGTAAAATACACTTGTTATGATTTAATGTTGTCAGTGTTTTGTTTTATGTTATGTTTAAGGATTTGTTCTCATTTCCTGTTTTATTGTGAAGGTCTGCGTCTCATGTGAGTGTGTTCAGTTTTACCTCTGTCTCGTCTGGTTGATTATTCCCAGCTGTGTTCCCCACCTGTGTGTAATCTTCCTGTGTTCCCCACCTGTGTGTAATCTTCCTGTGTTTCCCTGTGTGTATTTAAGTCGCGTCCTCTGTCTTTGTAGTTTGGCTGGTCCGTCTGTGTAGCCACCGTGTCTCATCCGTGTGTTTCCCTGCTGCCCAACCGTCATCTGTTTTCTGCTCGCTGTTATTCGTGTTCAGGTTTGTGTTTCTGTTCAGGGTCAGTAGTTTAGTTTTCCCAGTATAGTTTAGTTCTCCGTTTACCATTTTGTCCATCTCTTTTGTTGTGTTTGCCTTAGTGGCACCAGCCATTTTTTTTTAGCCAACCTGGTTGTCCATTTTAAGATAAAACCTCTTCTCACCCACAATCTCGTATTCATCTTCTTTTATGTTGCGGCTATGAGCCGGGTCGTAACACACTCAAATTGATCAAAAACTGAACTGATGACTTCCTACTTTCAGTTCTTTCATTTCAGTGATGGTGGATTATAACCTCCATTCAAAGCATTCAAAAAAGAGAAGAGGAAACTGTAGAACATGTTATATTACACTGTGAGAAGGTAACTGATCCAAAACCTCAGTAACATAAAAATGAAACTGGATCTTATTGATTTACTGCACAAGGACTCAAGAAGTGAAAGTGATCAGACCTTGTTCCAGTTTTTAAAAGAGTAAATTGTTTGGGAGGATTTGAGGGTCGATGTTCCAGTTCACACTCCACACCAGTTGGTGGCGGTAATGCACCATGTTGTTGTTTGACAACCACAAATACAATTTCTAGGAAAAGGAAGAAGGAGGGGCGAAACAAATCGAGGATGATCCACGAGAGGAGGTGTTCAAATCCAGGAAATTTTAGACCTATAGCGTTGACATCGCATGTTTGTAAAGTGATGGAGCGTATGATAACTGAAAGATTGACGTACTATTTGGAAACTAGAGGATTTATCTCTAAATATCAAAGTGGGTTTAGAAGAGGGAGGAATACTATGGATCCAGTTTTATGTTTGTTTGTGCTTTTCTAACTTCATGTTCCAAACGGTGAGAGTGTAGTTGCGGTGTTTTTTGATATTGAAAAGGCCTATGATATGAAGATGGCCTACTGATTAAACTCTGAAAATTGGGTATTAGGGGGAGGATGTACGGGTGGATAAAGGATTTTTTTAAAGGGGCGTCATATTCAAGTGAGGATTGGGAAGGTTTTTTCTCAAAGGTTTTTGGTAGAAAATGGTACACCTCAAGGGAGCATAGTGAGCCCTTTGTTATTTTCTTTGATGATAGATGATGTGTTTAATGATTTAGAGGCAGGGGTGGGATGTTCACTTTTTGCTGATGATGGAGCAATATGGAAGAGAGGGGAAAAATGTAGGGTATATTGTGAAGAAACTGCAGGGAACAATTAGAAGAATCGAAGAGTGGTCTTATAAGTGGGGTTTTAAATTTTCAGTTGATAAAACCAAGGTGATGTTTTTTACAAGGAAGAGAGTTGGTAAGGACATCAAGCTTAAGTTGTATGATCGAGAATTAGAAAGGGTGAGTAACTTTAAGTTTCTTGGATTGTGGTTTGATGAGAGGTTAACATGGGCTGCACATATTCAGAAGGTGGTGGACAAATGTAAAAAAGTGTTGAATATAATGAGGTTGGGAGGGACTGGGGAGCGGATAGGAAGTCTTTGAGGGCCATATACACTGGGTTGGTCAGATCACTGTTGGATTATGGGTGTGTAGCATATAACTCGGCAGCAGCCACAGCTCTGGTAAAGTTGGACCATATTCAGTATCAGGCACTACGAATTTGCACGGGTGCATTTAAAACAACTCCAACAGCAGCTTTACAGGTGGAGATGGGAGAGATGCCATTAGGACTGAGAAGGGAGCAGCTCACACTTAATTATTGGGCTAATTTACAGGGCAACGGGCAGGATCACCCAACGCATGAAGTACTTAAACCTTGCTGGGAGAAAGAAAAGAGGGAAACGAAGAGCTTTGGGTGGATTGTGTGGAGACAAGCAACAGAATTTAATCTGGATCAGTTAAACATTAGTCGCAGAGTGCCGTTACCAGCAGTGCCTCCATGGCTACTTCCTGATGCTGTAGTAGACTTAACGTTGTTGAACAGGAAGACTGAGGGTAAGGCATTTACTTTGAACGCTCATGTGGTACAGGCTTACATTGACCAATATTATAGTTATGTTCAAATATATACAGACGCCTCAAAGAACTCAACTGGACAAACCGGTGTTGCAGTTGTGGTCCCAGAGTTTTCGGTGGAAATGGGTAAAAGGATTAGTGATGGGCTTTCTGTATACACTGGGGAAATGATCGCAATATTATTAGCTGTTCAGTGGGTGGAGGACGTGAGGCCATTACATGCTGTCATTTGTTCAGATTCAAGTTCGTCATTGGTCAGTCTACAGCATAGTCACTCAGACAGTAGGGCAGATGTTTTGGGGGAAATTCAGCAGACACTTTTCCGGCTACACATGATGGGACTTGCTGTTGTGTTTTTATGGGTTCCAGCGCACTGTGGAGTATGGGCAAATGAACAGGCAGAGATGCAAAGGAGGCCGTAAGGCATGGGGCGGTTGACATGGCTGTTAGTATTGGCCAAGCAGAGATAAGGAGTATGGTAAGGCAAGTTATGAGAGCTAGATGGCAAAAGCAGTGGGAGGAGGAAAGGAAGGGGGCGATGGTTGTATAAGATTCAAAGGAGGGTGGGAGGAATGAGAAACGCAGGACGGACTAGGAGGGAGGAGGTGATCATATCCAGACTGAGATTTGGACATACTGGCTTGAATGACACATTATTCTTGATAGGGAAACATAGTACTGGGAAATGTGATTACTGTGGGGTAGGGGAAACTGTAGAACATGTCATGTTGCAGTGTCAGAGGTATCAGGTTGAGAGGAGGCAATTGATTCAAAATCTCAGTAACCTGAAAATCAAACTGGATCTTGTTGATTTGTTGCAAAAGGAATCGGGAAGTAAAAGTTATCAGGCCTTATTTCGGTTTTTAAAAGAGGGGAACCTGTTTGGCAGGATTTGAATTTTTTTTTTTTTTTTTTTTTTTTTTTTTTTTTTTGAGCGTCGTTCCAGACCATTCTCCATACCAGTTGGTGGCGGTAATGCACCTTTCAGTTGTTTGCCAACCGCCAATACAAATGTAAGAAGAAGAAGAAGAAGCGGAGGTGTTTGTACAGAGAGCTGTTTCTTCATTCAAAGAGAATAAAGTAGTACCAACGTTTGGATCGATATCTGCATCGATCTGCCCACCCTTGTCTCCTGGATCGTAGCTGAGATCAGCGTGAACCACGTGGGTCTCTGCTCCCTGATCTGTTTCCTGTGTTTGGAAAGAGTTCCAGCTTCATCACGGAGTTTCTCTCGGTTTGTGGGCTCATCTAAAGGTAAGCACCGAGCTAACTTTACTGTGAGTTCAGTTCATGTTGAGTTTAGCTCCTGAATGAGGTCTTCTGCTGCTCTCCTCGGTGTCTGTTCACAGTTTAATGTGAACACGTTGAGAGAAGAGTGAGAGAGTGTTTGGAGAAAAACACCAACTAATCTTTAGCTCAGCATGCTGGGAGAAGTTGGAGCAGAAAAGTCTTTTCATTGTCCCTGCAGCTGTTTTTCTGCCTGCACCAAACCTCTACAGCCTCATTTCTATTTGAAGTGATAACAGGAAATGGATGAGAGCGATCTGCTGCAGTATCAGGGTCACAATAAACTTTATTGTCCAGCTGCTGTGGATGAACACATGAGAGGAAGTGAACTCCTACAAAGTCTCATTTTAATGAGTGTGGCTGCTGTAAAGTGATGCACAGGAAGATGTTAACAAAAACTAATGAAACAGAGATGAAAGTAAACAGTGTTCATATTTGAAAGCACAGAGAATAGAAATATATTGTGGTGGTTAATGTGCAGGAGAGTGTGAAGAATGTAATAATGTCTTCCTGTGTCAAACACAGCTGCAGTCAAAGCAGGAAGGAAAGCACTGAAACCACTGATCAAAGCTCATTAATCAAAGACTGCTGATCAATGGCCATGAGTCCCATTCACAGAGAGTTGGGGAGTCGCTGCAATCACAGCATTTGATCAATGAGCTTTGATCAGTGGTCGTTGATCAATGTTCATGAGAATTTGCATATTAATGCTCAATAACTGACCTCCCAGCCCATTGTTCCTTCAGTGGTTCTCGTTTCAGTCATTATGCAAATGTACTGTTGAAGACTGGGGAAACCTGCAGTCAGCTGAGACTGAAGAAGTCACTTGGATGAGTGACGAAACGTTTCTCCTACTGCAAAAGCTGCATCCAGATGAACAGAATCAAACTTTTAGGAATGGTGGAGGTGATGGGACTGGGGGGTGGAAGGTGTGGAAAGTGTGGGGTGGGGGAGTAACAGGTCTGTCCCTGTTTGTGGAAACCACAGGAGGAGCTGTTCAGGCTGTTGCTGGGTGTGAATTGTTGATGGAGTCTTTAAACTTGTAGTTGCTGTTTTCCAGACTGAAGCAGAGTCGTTAGCTGAAAACTGGTTTTAGAGCTTCATTCAGGACACCTTCTCAGGCTCTTACAGCCTTACCTGTATCATAACAAAGTGTATAAACCCCAATCCACCTTTAACATGGTCCTTCTCCCAAACCTTCAAATAGGACTTTCTGGCCCTGTCATAGTAAAGGGCTGCTTAGAATATTAGAGCCAATGTCACAAAGTTCCTCCTGAAGTATAAGTGAGTGAGAGAGTTTCCTCACTTTGCAGCACAACACGTCTCACAAGATTTCTACAAGCAATCAGAGTGAAATTTGTACTTTGTGTTGTCAGATGAACATATGAGACACTTTGACTCTTCAGTGCAGTGTGGAGCCTAACAAAGATCTGTTTTGTGTCCCAGCTGATCAGCAGGAGGAGAAGAGTCTGACGGAGCAGCAGAGGAACATTTTCAGCCATCTGGACTCAGCTGAGTCACTACAGAGGAAACAATGAGCTCAACACAGAAGGTGAGGAAAATATCAGGTTCACCAAATAATCAGTCACGTCTAAAACTCTCATACTCCCAACCTGTTATATCACTGTGTTGCATATTATGTAGTATGTATTTTAAAATTGTGTTTACAAACATTAAGTCGTCACAAGCTATTATTATTATTATTATTATCATTAGTAGTAGTAGTGATATTAATTAAATTTTCAATTCAATTCAGTGTTATTTATACAGCACCAAATCACAACAATAGTTACCTCAAGGTGCTTCATATTGTAATGTGGATCCTACAATAATACATACAGAGAAAACCCAACAATCAAATGACCCCCTTTGAGCAATCACTTTGGCAACAGTGGGAAGGAAAAACTCTCTTTTAACAGGAAGAAACCTCCAGCAGAACAATGCTCACAGAGGGGCGGGGCCATCTGCAGAGAGCGGTTGGGGTGAAAAAAGGAAGACGGGATAAAATACATGCTGTCGAAATACATTATTATTATTATTATTATTATTATTATTATTATTATTATTATTATTATTATTACTATTAGTAGTAGTAGTATTAATAATAATATTATTGCTGTAATTGTTGTTCAAATAGACTCAATATTGGTTCATCAACCCAAAAAATATACGTCCAAAGCAGCACAACGGTAGCCCGATATCAGGCAGTAAACACATTAAGTGTGTATATTTTCCCTTTTTTTGAGTTTTTTTTTGTTTTTTTCCTCATGCAAAATGAAATGTCATTAATATAGATTGAAAATGAATGAATGACATTTAATCGCCGTTAATCAAAAATGAATCCAATGTTTTCTACAGTGAAACGTTTGAACAATCATGAATTATTTTTAGCACCAGGTTGGATGTAATGTGTTAGAACTACCAGCAGGTGGGGATAAGAGACCTTTAAGGTGTTTGGTGCCACACTCCACCTTCAGGTTTAAAACTAGTGTTAATGGAGGGAGTTTGAAGGTTCAGTTTGTTCCACGACTGCATTTCACTCACTGCCTCTGTTTGTATCTCTGTCACTGCAGGACCAACATGGAGCCAGAAGTCAGCGCTCTCAGGAGGCCGACAGACCTCACAGAAGAAAGAGAGAGAAAAAACACACCTGTGACGAGTGTGGGAAGGATTTTACTGGGAAGGCTGAACTAAAACGTCATCAGGTCATCCACACTGGAGAGAGACCGTTCAGCTGTGACTTGTGTGGAAAGACTTTTTCCTGGAAGGATTCCCTAAAACAACACCAACTCATCCACAGTGGAGTTAAAGCGTACAGCTGTGATCAGTGTGGGAAGGATTTTACTGGGAAGACTAAACTAAAACAGCATCAGGTCATCCACACTGGAGAGAGACCGTTCAGCTGTGACTTGTGTGGAAAGACTTTTTCCTGGAAGGATTCCCTAAAACAACACCAACTCATCCACAGTGGAGTTAAAGCGTACAGCTGTGATCAGTGTGGCAGAGCTTTTACTCACAGTAGCTACTTACAGAAGCATCTAGTTACCCACTCTGGAATTAAGGCATACAGCTGTGACGAGTGTGGAAAAACTTTCGGCCGGATAGAGAGCCGAAATATACACCTACGCATTCACACTGGACATGATGTGTACTGCTGTGAACAGTGTGGCAAACAGTTTACAACAGACGCACAGTTACAACGCCACATGTTCACCCACACTGAGGAGAGACCTTATAAATGTGACCTGTGTGAGAAGACTTTTAAATATCCACATCACCTGAGACATCACCAACAGATCCACACCAGAAAGAGACTCTACAAGTGCAGTTACTGTGAGGTATGTATTTATATTGTTATCTGTGTTAACTGAAACGGTAAAATGTAATTGGACGTCTGCAGAGATGCTCTTTATTTCAGGCGACGTTCAGGATAAAAATGTTGAAGGACTGACTTACACTGTCTTTGTGTCTTTGTTTAGAAGCAGAGCGACACAGATGGATCCAGTTCTCAACCCTGTCATCACTGTGGTGGTGGGAAAGACTTTCGTTGTGACCTCTGTGGAAAAACTTTCAGTCGACAAGACACCCTAAAAATACATCAACGTGAGCACAGTGGAGACAAACTGAAATACTGCAAAGAATGTGGGAGAAGCTTCACCACATCAAGTGACTTAAAACGACATGAACTGATTCACAGTGGGGTCAAAAAGCACCTCTGTGATCAGTGTGGGTCATCTTTCACCACTGCAAGTAACTTTAAACGACACAAACGAGTCCACACAGGAGAGAAACCATACAAGTGCAGACACTGTGATAAAAGCTTCTCATGTTCAAGTAGTCGTAACGATCATGAACGTACACACATGGAAGGAAACTACAGCTGTGACCAGTGTGACAAGAGCTTCAGGAATCTCAGATCATACTCCAAACACAAACGATCCCACGTTACTAATAAACTGTTTCACTGTTACCAATGTGCCCAAACATTCACCTCATTGTCTGCTCTGTGCAAACATCAGCGTGATCACTCAGGGCTGAAATCACTCTCATCACTGGATCACAGTGAATCTGAAGAGACAGAAAGATCCTCTGGTTTCAGTGTCAGACTTAAAACCCTTGAGATCAGGCTCCACAGAGTTCAGCTGGAATCTCCTGTAAAGATCTGATGAAAATGTTCCACTAGATGGATGTATAATCTCTTTTTCTGAAGGTTGCTCTCTTCCTGTTTCTGCCAGTGCTGACTGCACAGCTGTAATTCAGATCCATGTCACTGTTTGGAAGCATCAGAGAACTGCTGATGCTGTAAAGCTGCTGGTCAGTCTGATGGGCTGTTGTGTTGTTGTTGGTGATGCTGGATGAAGGGCTGGTGGAGCAGGTGAGCTCAGGTTGAGGGTAGATCCCGTCTGAGCTGCAGGTGATCCTTTGTCCTACTTGTTGGAGATTAACTTTACGGACTGGAGCTGGAAAAAATCTAACAATAAAAGAAAAATATATTTCTAAAGAAGTCAGAAAGAGATTTTGTTGTCACAATTTTCCTTTTCTGTTTATTTCATGTTAACATGATTTAATTGAACAAAAATCATGTAAACATGAATCTCAGACCACAGTAAAATATAACATTTGTCTTAGTGTTTTGACACAGCATTTCTAAATACAGATAATGATTAATGATGTAACATGTCATGTATTCTTTATGTATTTGAAGTGTGATAAAAATGACTCTGGATCAGTCCTGGTGTCACAGACAGGCCTCGGGGCTTCAAACCTCAGAAAGTCCTTTTGGCTCTCAGCTGAATTCCTCTGACACACTTTAACAACTATAAGTCAAAGGTCAGAGGTCATATGATTTGGTAATGACAATGCTGAATAACCACATCACTGATTAGGTATTGTAGTAACAACTCAGACTGTTATAATTATTTAGTTAATAATACGAGTTCATGATGTTGTTTCAGGTTGTTTGTGGTTCAGTTTCTTGCGTCGGTTGTAAATGTGGCAGCTTTAGTCTTTCCTGTCTTTTTAAAAAGAGTTTTGTTACCGTCCACATTCATGATGATGAACATTTCACTGATGGTGCTGGTGTGGCACTGGTATCTCCCCTCATCCTGAATGTTCACCTCTGTCAGCTGGAGTGAGGCGTTTCCTCTGGAGACCTGATCCTTGGAAAGTGAAGTTTTACTTCTGACTGAATATATGATCGAGCAGTTATATAAACATGAATCTGTCCACGGAGCTCCTCCTCGCCTGCTGTGCATCCGTGTTCAGCAGCCTTTCATCTGTTTCTCAGGTTTTGTATATTAAATAGTACCTGCTTCTGGGGTTCGACATGTTTCGGTTGTCTTATTTTACGTATATAATTAAGATGTTGTGAATAAGTATTTCAGTTGTATCCCGTAGTTGTTTGCTTGACATCGAGCTTTATCCAAAGAAAAACAAAAACACTGTCTGTCTTTCCTCCAAAATCACACTTGGATTACAGTTGGACTGATTTACCAGGTGGTGATACAAAAAATAAAAAGTCTAAGCTATTTAAATCTATAGAACATAATCAACAACAGAGACCAGACCTGAAAGTGTGAAACATACTGTATTTGGCAAAAAAAACAAAAAATATATATACAACAAAATATAATAAAAAATAATTATAAACAAAAATATTTTTTGAATGTTTTCATTAAGTGCTAGATAATAAACTCAAAAAGCTGCACTGTACCATAACAGCCAAGGAGCAACAAAGTCAGCGTCCACGTCTACCTCACATTAAACAGACATATTTCATATGAAATGACTGAAATGTAAAACAGAAAGCTGACTAAAATATTTTAATTCTCTTGAAAACCTCATGAATGGTTTTCATGGGTACCCCCTTTAATGAGCCGATGGGGGCACCCAGTGTATTTATAACTGAAGCAGAGTCTCTCCGAGTGAACGTCCAGATGTGATCAATAGTGAGTCAGGATGTGATTCCTTCAAGAGTCGTGGTGAGAATTACATAAATATTGGAAATTGGACAAGTTGCTGCTTAAGTTTTTATAATAGCATTTTGCATACACTCCAGAATGTTATGAAGAGTGATCAGATGAATTGCATCGTCCTTCTTTGCCATGAAAATGAACTTAATCCCAAAAAAACCCTTACCACTGCATTTCATTGCTGTCATTAAAGGACCTGCTGAGACCATTTCAGTGATCGTCTTCTTAACTCAGCACAAGGCTGGAGATCATCATGTCAGGCTGATTGTGTTAGAATGACAGACCTGACATGTTAAATGGAGGGTGATGCTTGAAATCATTGTTCAATCCCTCAGCTGCGGGATCGAAGTGTCACCAGTGCAGAGCGTGCTCAGGAATGGCAGCAGGCAGGTGTGAGCGCATCTGCACGCACAGTGAGTCGAAGACCGTTGGAAGATGGCCTGGTGTCAAGAAGGCAGCAAAGAACCACTTTTCTCCAAAAACCCATCAGGGGCAGATTGATCTTCTACAGAAAGTTTGGTGAATGGACTGCTGAGGACTGGGGCAAAGTCATTTTCTCCGATGACGCCTGTTTCCGATTGTTTGGGGCATCTGGAAAAAGGCTTGTCCGGAGAAGAAAAGGTGAGCGCTACCATCAGTCCTGTGTCATGCCAACAGTAAAGCATCCTGAGACCATTCATGTGTGGGGTTGCTTCTCATCCAAGGGAGTGGGCTCACTCACAATTTTGCCCAAAAACACAGCCATGAATAAAGAATGGTACCAAAACAGCCTCCAACAGCAACTTCTTCCAACAATCCAACAACAGTTTGGTGAAGAACAATGCATTTTCCAGCACGATGGAGCACCGTGCCATAAGGCAAAAGTGATGACTAAGTGGCTCGGAGACCAAAACGTTGAAATTCTGGGTCCGTGGCCTGGAATCTTAATCCCATTGATAATTTGTGGTCAATCCTCAAGAGGTGGGTGGACAAACAAAACCCCACTAATTCTGACAAACTCCAAGAAGTGATTATGTCAGAATGGGTTGCTATCAGTCAGGATTTGACCCAGAAGGTGATTGAGAACATGTCCTGTTGAACTGCAGAGGTCCTGAAAAAGTAGGGCCAACACTGCAAATACTGACTCTTTGCATAAATGTCATGTAATTGTCGATAAAAGCCTTTGAAATATATGAAGTGCTTGTAATTATATTTCAGTTCATCACAGAAACAACTGACAACAAAGATCTAAAAGCAGTTTAGCAGCAAACTTTGTGAAAACTAATATTTGTGTCATTCTCAAAACTTTTGGCCACGACTGTACTGGTCACTTACAAAGCAGCTGCCTCTGTTCCAGTTCATCTATCCCTGCTTTTGTCTTTACTGTTTAAATCCAGAGTAGTAACAAGAGTCTGATACATAAAACCATCCATGCAAAGTGCTCAAACTGTGGTACCATTCACACTGAAATCACGAGTTAGATGACTTCAAAAAACAGATCTAAAGCAGGTTTTCCATCTATGAAAGTTCCTGTTGAGTTTACATGAGAGACAAAATTATTTCAGCTCCTAATTTGATTCCAGGAACAATGTGAGCATTCAAAGTTGGCATTGAAGATGTTTTTAAAATATTTAAAAAATCGAAAGTAAACCGTACTCATTAAACTGAACATATTAATACTGCTTTGAGATTTACATGGAAAAAATAATTACAGATGAAAAACATATTTCAACACCAACGTAAAAATGTCAATATAAAGTTGATATTTCATGTAAAACTGCAAATTTTTGTGCAGAGTTAGTGAAAGTCTGCTTTAGAATTAGATTTTGTTCACATTTATTTTTTTATTTCCAGGCTTGACTGTTGTAATTCATTTATAATCAGGTTGTTCTAAAAACTCCCAAATAAACATCCAGTTAATCCAAGAAGCTTGAGATTAAAAATATTGGGTGATATGTAAGAACCAGCAGGGAAAATCTGAGAATATAATCAGAAACAATTACAGTATTCAAACTTATCAAAGAAATTGTTCAACACATTTTTCACATGCAACACCTTGAATAATCAGGCCCCATCACATCTTAATAACCGTATAGTACCGCATGATCCCAACAGAGCACGTCGCTGTCAGACTGCAGTCGTACTGGTGATTCCCAGTCTTTAAAACTAGAATGGGAGGCAGAGCCTTCAGCTTTCAGAATCCTCTCCTGTGGAACCAGCTCCCAGTTTGAATTCAGCAGACAGACTCTTCTTTCTGTTTCCTTCCCAGCATCAAAGTCCTCACTCGTCTGCTTGTTGAGGTTTTACACTAATACTGCAGTTTGGACAAAAGTCGCAGCATCTGTGGGACACTTTTAGTGTAAAACTGATAAAACATTATTTTACCTTCATGTGACCCTGAGACTCCTTTGTAAATATTGTTTGGTGTCACATGGCATTTCTTTCCTCACAGGAAAACTGGCTTCAGTGATTCATGAAAAGCAGCATTTCTGTTAAAAGACAATAAAAACAATCACATACTGTGTATTCATCATGAAGCACAACTTCTACAGATTTAAATAAGCTGCAGTGATTCCAGCTGTTTGATTTTCTATGATATCATATCAGATATGCATAGTGATGAAATAATTTCAATCCTGAATTCAAATGAATTAGTAATAATCTATTAATTATTTATTAAAGCATATCAAAAAACTAGAAACTAGACTGAATGTAGAGAACCGTTTGGACCTTTAGATTTCACACTGTTCACAGAGAGCTGCTCTGTGTTTTAAGACATAAGATTTAATCATGTTCTGGTTTCACTCTTCAAAGTTTTCTCACATTTTCTTTGTAGCCTGACGAATGTTTTACAAACCATGAAAAATCATCAATACAAACAACAAACACAATATTAAGATGGAATTAAATACTGTGTGTAAAATGTCTTTTTACCTGATTTTTCCACAGTACCAGGAGAGTTACTAATAAGGCTAAAACTACAATGACTGCATTGACCCCTCCTACGATTGCTCCAACATTAGACGAATTCCCTGAAATGAAAAAGAGGTCAGATAACTGATTTTTTCCTTGGAAGTTTAATAATCTTGCTTGTTCGGTTGCTTGATTTTTAGCCCTATTCCAACAAGTCTGTTCAACAAACTCTGAGTTTAAAAATGCATTTTGAGTTTATTAGCTCTGTGATGAATAACTCTGAGTCGGACAGCAAAACATCATCAATGGAGCTTTAATAGCACAGTTCACCATGGCAACGGGTAAATAAAATGTAAATAAATGTGGACCAGGGAATATAAACATGTCAGTGTGGACCGTGATATTAATCTTTAAAAAGGAGGGAAGAAAATAGTCAGTTTGATCAGCTCAGTCCACTCCACCATCATCATCACACGCTGGGAAAAAACGTTTTTATTAAAAAACAAAACAAAATATTGACAGTGTTCCTGACAGATTACTCAGTTATATCAGGTATCGAGCAAAACATTTTCCCACTGATAACTGATGTGTTTTCAAAATGTTCCTTTAGCTTTTGAGTGTTGTTTTTGCTATGCTTACTCCCCAAAAGGAAAATAATGATGTTAATTTACCTTCATTGATCTCCACGAGGATATTAGTTATTTTAGTCTCCACAGCATCAGCGAGTTCACACGTGTATGTTCCCTCCTGATCTGAGGAGAAGTCCTGCAGTGTGAGGCTGCCTGACTCTGACACATCCTTTACATGCTGCTTCCACTCCTCTGAGACTGTGTACTGACTGTCAGTCTTTGTCAGGATGATCTGACTGTGGTCGAATCTCCAGATGAGGTTTGTTACAGGGGTGCGTGAGGGGGAACAGTGGATTGTTGTTTCAGACTGGCTCCCAGTCACTAATCCTGAAAAAACAGAAAAAACAGAAAAAACATTTTTGATTTGATTCTAATTTAAAATTTTTAGTTTCACCTTTATAGGGTATAAAAGATGGTGACTTATCACAATGTGACTTAATTTCTCTGTTCTCTACTCTCTCTAATGACTTATCCTCAGACGTGATTCACCAAACTCTGAAGGAGAGACTAATATTTCCTTTGATTGCATGAAATACAAAACAAGTGAAGTACGATTAAAAATAAAAAAATAAAAAAATAAAAAAAATATTTCAACGACTTTTCAAAACCTAAATGAAGCTTTTAAAAGGAGGAACTGTTTTATCTTCAGAATGAGATGTTAAACTCACCTTGTTGCCTGAAGGTTGCTCTCGTCCTGTTTCTGCCAGTGCTGACTGCACAGCTGTAATTCAGATCCATGTCACTGTTTGGAAGTATCAGAGAACTGCTGATGCTGTAAAGCTGCTGGTCAATCTGATGGGCTGTTGTGTTGTTGTTGGTGATGCTGGATGAAGGGCTGGTGGACCAGGTGAGCTCAGGTTAAATGTAGATTCCCTCTGAGTTGCAGGAGATCGGCTTTACAGACTGGAGCTGAAAAAAAGAACAAAAAAATAAGAATAACAAAACAAAAGAAAAATATATTACTAAAAAAAGTCAGACAGAGATTTTGTTGTCACAACTTGAAGTTGTTGAAAAAAGTGTCACGTGACCAAGTGGTCTGTAGTGAACTGAACTCATGTTTTGAACTCAATATTTTATTAGGCTTAAACTCTGGAAACGTGGCAAGGACAAAAAGCAATAAAACGTAGAGCTTGATGTGGCGTGGCGTGGCCTGGCGAGGGAACGGGGCCTGGGATGCAGAGTGCAGATCAGTCACACTGAAGAGAGAAGACGGTGGAGTTAGTGAGGTAGTGGAGGTTGCCCTGAAGTGGTAAGTAGTAAGTATAGCAATTCTTACTTGCAGTTGGGGAAAACAGAGCGTTGAGAGGGGGGTGACGAGAATCCATCGGAGCTGAATGGCGTTGAAAGGTTGACCTGAGATCCGGGGTCCTCAGAAGGAGTGTGATGGCAGGAGGGCAGGCAGGTAAGGCACAGACTGAGAATGATTGCTTGGTAGTGATGGGTCCAGCAACACTGACGCACCGGCTCATGTATCAAGCTGACAGAGCGAAGCCTGTATCGGTGCGCGTGTCGCTTTAAGAAAAAGTCACGTGATCGATACAGCTGCTGTATTGCTCATTGCCAACGCGCCAAACTGTGTTTTAAAGTTGTTGTTTTTTAAAATGAACTTTACTTAGAACAATAACAATGACCATCTCAAAAAGACAAGCGACATAATCATTCAGAACAGAATCACACCTCCTTTTTCTTTTCTCCCAATCAGAGGAATACACATCATTGCCACAGTGCAGTTGGTACACCACAATGAAATCAACTGAAAGTAAACATACATACATATATATATATGCATATACATATGCATACATACACATTTATACACACACATCTACATAATAATAATAATAGAAAAAGATGAATAACCAATACAAAAAAAATAAAAACAAATAAATAACAATAAAAAAGAATGAAAAACAAGGAACAGAAATAAAGGAGCCAAGGGGGATCATAAAATCTCTAAAAGTGAGGTTCCATAAACAAGACACATGACTTAAATAAGGGGCTAAGAAAAATCAAACTCTTCTAAAAATCTATGCAATTTGATTGCTTGGGGCTTATTTATTAGCTTCAGAGATTTACGGAGCAGGGAGAGTTCGTTTTTAAGAGCAGGCCATGAAGGGGGGGATTTAGCATATCGGCATTTATGAATGTAATACTTTGTTATAATAATAAGATTGTTAACTAAAAACTCAATATTTTTGACCTTAAGGATTACTCCAATTTAAATATTTTGAAAAGACCAAAAATCAATATTTCCATACTGGGACAATATTAGGACATGGAGGGATTTCCATAAGTTCTGGATTGTCACACATCCATAAAACATGTGCTCTGTTGTTTCCGGGGTTGTTTTATAAATATAACAGTTGTCTAACACAAATTTAAATCTGTCGCTCATAAATTCATTGGAGGGGTAAATATTTTTTGTAGTTTTAAAATGGACTTCTTTAAATTTGGGGGGAATTGGAGATCAACGAGATCTCAGATTTGTTATAATCTTTAAAGATGAGTGAATGTTTGGTCCTACCTGGATATAAGATGTTAACCAAATACCTCCTCAAAAACTGATTATTGCATTTTTCATTAACCAAGTCAAGACCATCTAATTTAATTTTATGTAAATTTGGAGTCAGTATATTTGAAAAATGGTTCTTTATCGTATTGACAAGGACTATTGGGATATTCTGTGAAACCTTTTTGTAGAGCTCGAATGAGCAACTCATGTCATATTTCTCATTAAGCCTGTTTAATTCAAGTATATCTCCATTTTCATCCATTATATGTGTCACAGACCAAATTTGTTTTGTCATCCATTCTTCCACAAACAAAGGAATTGGATCCCCCCAACTTTGTTGAAAATAAGAGATGGTATCAAGAACCAGATCTCATTATCATTTTTTAAGAAAGATCGGAGCCAATTAATCTTTAACATGGCATTCATTATTTCAAAATCGATTGCTTTTAAACCCCCCTCTTCATAGTCTTTTACTGATATAATGTCCCTGTTACTGATATAATGATGTTTATTTTTCCATATGAAATTAAAATTCACCTTATTGATGTCTTTTATAATCCTTGGTGGGATGGCTAGGGAATAAGCTGGATAGATTAATCTGGACAAAGATTCAACCTTGGTCAACATTATCCTGCCGAACAACGTTAAATCTCTCTGTAGCCAATGGTTTAGAGTTTTTTTGCATTTGTCAATTGTATTCTGAATATTCTTTTCTTCACTATCAGCCATGCATTTAGTTAGCCAAATTCCAAGATATTTGATTTCATTTTTGACAGGTATATTGTACAAAGAAGAGTGAGAACAATTGTGGATACTCATGAGTTCACATTTGTCCAGGTTCAGGCAGAGGCCAGAAGCATCAGAAAAGATCTTTATTGTATCTGAGGCCAATGGAATTTGTTCTTTATTTTTTAGAAAGACTGTTGTATCATCGGCAAGCTGACTTATTATTAATTTGTGGTTAGTTATGTCTAATCCTTCGATGTTTGAATTTATGACAGTAATAGCAAGTAGTTCTGTGGCTACAATGAATAAAAGAGGTGAGATGCTGCAGCCCTGCCTGATACCTCTCTCCACCCTGAACCTGGGACATGTGCCTTCTGAACGAGAAACACAACTATTAATATCAGTGTATAACATAGTGATCATATCCAGAAATGCATCTCCAAACCCAAAATTTTTAAATTTGTTAATAATAAAAGTGTGTTCGATAGAATCAAATGCTTTATGGAAGTCCAAGAACAACATAAAACCATCATCCTTAATTAGGTAATTGTAATTGATAAGGTCCAAAACCAAGCGGGTATTATTTTGGATCAACCGTCCTTTGAGAAATCCTGATTGCGTTGGGCTAATTAATTCAGAAATGCCTGTTTTTAGTCTTGTTGCTAAAACTTTTGTAAAACTTTTGTAGTCTGTATTTAAAAGTGTTATAGGTCTTAGATTACTTAGTTTTTTTCTTATCTTTCCCCGGTTTTGGAATTAATTTTATAACTCCTTGTTTCATTGTTGCCATAAGCTCCTTTCGCTTTATACATTCATTTAACGCACTGAACAATAGTAATTTTAGATCTTCCCAAAAGTGCTTATAGAAATTAGTTGTTATTCCATCTGGTCCCGGTGAGCGATCAGATGCCATGCTGTTAAGAGCAAAATCAAATTCTTCTATAGTTAGGTCTTCATCACAAATTTCTCTAAAATTATCCTCAATTACTGGAATCCAATTACTGATTTTGTCAAAGAAGGAGGTGACGTTTTGTTCTGAGTATGAAGACTTATAAAGGTTACTGTAAAAAGTAAATACTTCTTTTGAAATGCATTTAGGGTCTGTACATTCCTCTCCGTTGATTAGGTTACATATTGAATTATATTCTTGTCTACGTTTTTCTAGATTGCAAAAATAGGCAGTGTTCTTTTCACCCTCTTCTATCCACTTGGCTTTGGATCGCAAATAAGCGCCCTCGGCTCTATAACTGTGTTTAAAAAGTACCGCATCTGCATTTGTCAACCAATGAGTCGCCACCAAAAAAATAAAGTTGCAACGATAAAAAAAAAACATCTCTCTCCATAACAAAATGGAGCCCGAAAGAAAAAGAAAAGTTTCTGCTGTGTGCGATCATTTCGACCTGTTAACTGCAAATAAGGTAACTGTTTGTCTTTGTTTCAGTGTAATCTATCGATATAGCAAAAACAGCAATGTGACTTGCAGTGTATTTATTTTATTTTATGGAAGTTAAATGTCGCATCTGTTCTGCGGAGCTTTCTTACACAAACAAAAGGACCTCCTTAATGTTTAGGTATCACAGAGCCAAACATGAAAATGAGGAGACAAACACACCAAGAATGATCACTCGTGGGCCTGTATAGACATTGAGCAGCATGTGTTTTATTATTTTGAAATCAAGCATGTAGGAAGACAGTTCTGGACCAGGCAGGCCTGAATTTATTATAAAGGACTGCCAACCCCTTAGTGTTGTGGAGAGTGAGGGGGTTCAGAGAGCTGGTTCAGGTCCTTGATCCATCATACGTTTTGCCAACCAGAAAGGTTTATATAGACAATGTCTCATCAGGTAGCTGATGTTAAGTCCTGCATACTGATTTAATTTAGTTTCATCTTCAGACCATCAAGGTATTGATAGTCAAAAAAATATGTGGAGGAACTCAAGTGAGTGAAAATGGAGTGGTCTGCAGTAATTGCCCCCACAACATCTGAGCCACAGCCTGGACCTTCATCAGAGCAGTCCCCTGTTCCAGGTAAGTTCAGTATTATCAGCTTATCCGTACATTTATTTTGATGCTCATGTGTACTAATTTGGAGTAGATGACAAAAACTAAAACAGCCATGCATTTTTATTCTTTCAGAAAACCTGTGGCAGACAAACCAACAATGTAACAGTGGACTCCATCATTGAGGTCCAGCACTACTTTGTGGAGGGAAACATTCCAACATCAGAGGATCCTTTAACGTACTGAGGGAATAGGTAGACATCTTATCTGAACTTTTTCCACCTGGCTTTACAGTTTTTGTGTACCCCAGCTTCATCTGTGCCCTGTGAGCGTGTGTTTTCCAACGCTGGGGAAATGGTGTCAAATAAACGCAAGAGAAAACATTGGATAAAGTTTTTTTTTTCTGAATAAAATTTATAATAAACTCTGAGTCAATTACATTTAAATGGGTAATATTACATTCACAATACTTTTATTTTAATTTTCACTTAATGTCTTTCACACTATATTTTAAATATGTCTACAATATTTGAAATGTAAAAGATATAAAATGAGTGCATGTAAAGTACAATACCTTACAGCAGGGTGGGCAACTCCAGGCCTCGAGGGTTGGTGTCCTTCAGCTTTTAGATGTGTCCTTGATCCAACACAGCTGATTCAAATGGCTAAATTACCCCTCAACATGTCTTGAAGTTCTTCAGAGGCCTGGTAATGAACTAATCATTTGACTCAGGTGTGTTGGCCCAGAATGATATCTAAAACCTGCAGGACACCGGCCCTCGAGGCCTGGAGTTGCCCACCCCTGCCTTACAGTGTATACACCAGGGGTCCCCATTCTCAGTCCACGAGGGCCGCTGTCCCTGCAGCTTTTAGATGTGTCCTTGATCCATCACAGCTGATTTAAATGGATAAATTAGCTCCTCAACATGTCTTGAAGTTCTCCAGAGGCATGGTAAAGAGCTAATCATCTGATTCAGGTGTGTTGACCCAAGGTGAGATCTAAAACCTGCAGGGACACCGGCCCTCGTGGACTGAGATTGGGGACTCCTGGTATACATGTATGACTAGGTCACTGAATCAGTGTCCGTTGTGAGTCTCAAGTAGTTATGGGATGTTCTATATCGAGGCTTCAAAGCTTGTGTCGAGTAATGGAGGGGGCGTTTCCACGATGCGCCGATCGAGGCTTGCTTCATTTATGGGAGGAGCTGAAAATGATGACGTCCAAGCCTCGCTGCCCGGCTGTACCACGTGACTGGTTCAGGAAGTGATTCAACTTTGCCATGAAGCTATGATAGTGATATAAACCCCTCAGACTTCATTCAAAATGTGGGTGTTTGATGGAGAGTTGCGGTTAGTGAGAGTTTGGAGACAGTTTGGAGGTTTAGGAGAGTGAGGAGAGAAAGTCAGGAGAGAATGGAGCCAGCTAAGAAGAGGAGGATGTCCTCCCCTGTGTGGGAACATTTTGATCTTATTCCCTGTGGCGTGTCCAGCGGGGTGGCCTGGGGGGGGCACAGGCACAAAGAAATACTTTTCTTTCTTATTCTCATTTAAAATATCTAGCTTTTATTAAATAATTATCTGAATCTTGCGAACAAAGTTTTTATCTGACGTAAAATGTATAGAAATCATACATATACCAAAGGACAGTGTACGTCACTGTCACAACAGCGTTTGTTTTCATTCAAAGGCTTTATGGCTTTAATACCTGGTGGGCCGGTCTCTGGTCAAAATGCCCAATTTTTTGTCCCAGTCCAGCCCTGCAGGTTAATACTGGCAGTGTCACTGTGTCAGCTGACTGTATTTCATCATCAGCCAGTGTTGTTCTTTATACATCAATATTACCAAAGTTTACCATAAGGCAGCATAGAAAGTATTTACTTGCTTTCAGGTTTCATTCAAATGTTAGTCTTTTAAGTTGTTTCCCACTTTTTCCTGTTTCAAAATCAAACACCAGTTTGTGAGAAGATTATCTTCTTTTTAATAGACAGATAAAGTTTTGCATTGGCTAATTTGCCAATTGTATGTTAAAAATGTTCGTATTTTAATATTCAAAAATGTTTTTGCCCAAAACACATGTGCACTATATGTCAGTAAAACTACTATGCAAATATTGCTGTCCTTGAATGCTGAATAAACACTGACAAAGCACTGATTGTATCTCTTGTACTTTTATCAACGCAGTATCTAAAAACTTTGCAATCGTAGTGGTTAAAACCTCATTCTAATAAGAGTTAAAAGCGCATTTGGTTATTAGGTTTATAGGGTTATTGAATTATGGTTAACGGTTGGTATAATTTTTTTTAACATTATCTGCCAATTACATCTGCCACCCTTCTCCAAATTTGTGCCCTACCTGGCCCCCCAACAAAAATTTTCTAGACACGCCACTGCTTATTCCTCCCAACAAGGTATGTAAATTTCTACAGAAGATGTATTTTCATATACTGATGGTGCAATACAATTTATGTTAAGCTGTCTTTACTTGTGTACAAGGTGAAGTGTTTGCTATGTGCCAGGGAGCTGGGATATAACAACAACACCTCATCCATGCTTAGGCACTACAGAGCTTTGCATGAGAATAAGGGGAACACCGATTGTGGAGCAAGACCAGGTGAGCCATCAAATGCCATGATAATATAGCATGCCATAATGTTACTAAATGATATAACAATATTATACAACTGTAATAAATTACGTGTGTGATATTTATATTTGTGCTTTGTTTTTTATTGTCTTTCCGCAGGAGAACAATCTCAAATAGATGAAGACCTGGTTAGCATGGTGATTGAGGACCCCAGCCATTTACCACTGTGGAGGACAAAGGATTTAAAAGATTTGTTAAATCATTAAATCCTTGCTATGTTCTCCCACTAAAAAGGTCATAAAAGCAGTGAAAATTTAGTTTTACAGAATAAAATGTGAACAGGCAGGACTGAGGCTCAAAGCCTCAGTGTGTAGCTGTCCACACCCCAACCACACCTCACCTCACAGTAAATGATCATTTCCATTTTAAGCATTTCCAAATAATCATTTTCCATACTGCCAGCATAAATATACACAGTATTCTGCCATAACTACAATATACATGTTTTACACACTCCTTTTGTTGTTGACATTTACAGGCTGTGTGCAAAATGCCACACTCTTCAAATTCATGCCAACTAATATTTTTACGTCCAGTAGATGTCCTACTAGAGCAAATGAAGCTTCAAGAAGCTTTGCGCTGGAGTGAACCAATTGGATGAAAAGCTTCAGTGCTTCATGAAGCTTCATCTGCCCATCACTACTCTCAAGTCAGTTGCCTGCAATGATATTTAAGGTCCAGCAGGGGGTGTCAGTATGGAGCAAAACAGCAACACTGTGTCGACACAGTATCGATACAGTTTGGGAAATGTGCTGAAAAGCATTATTTGCTAATTTCCATCGAGATCCTCCTAACCTGCTGTGCATCTTTGTTCAGCAGCCTTTCCTCTGTGTTTCTCAGGTTGTGTATTTCGAATAGTACTAGTACTTTAAAAGGTAATAAAATCTTTCATCAGTTTCATAAACTTTAACCCTGTATTAGTGTTATTGTTTTTGAAACTGACCTGTAATGTTGTCTGTCATCACTGTCAGTGCTGTATGTTTAGTATCACTTTGGCTTCTGTGAATCTGTTTTGTTTTACTGTTTCTAAACTTTTATGTTGTCTATTTACAGTCTTTGGTTAGAGAAGCGCTTTGAGCAGCTTGTCAGAGGAGAATGTACTTCCTGAACAATAATCCCCCCTAGAGGCTGAAGACGGTAATGCATATATCATGTTTTAGATTTTTCGCTCCCGTTTATGCATAACAGTAAAATGTTTAGGATGTTGTGGGGATAAAAACAAACACTTCAGTCAACTCACACTTGGACCCTGAAATGTGTGAAGATCTAAATATTTATCAAAGTAAGATTTATAATATTTGATGTATGTACAAGGTTGAGTATAGAGAGAAATAACAGAGATTAATGAAATATTACACAGACATAAAGAATCCCATTTTTAAAATCAGTCACTCCTGTTAAAAAAAAGATATTATTAGAATATTTTTACAAAGCTCTAAATGACATTTACCCTGCAATAACACACCTTCAAACTCCCATTGTAAATTAGTGCTGTATATAATAGAAAATACACACATGCATTAATAAAAATAAAAATAAAAAAACTATTTAATGAGCGTCCTCGTGAAAAAAGGGACCATTTTGGGTAACTTTGGATTTTGGATTCTCAATATGTCAGTCATTTTAAAGACTAGTTGCATGAAACTTGGCCAGGATGTGTATTTTAGGATTATTTTTGAAATTCAATGATCCCCTCTATGGTGTGGTGTATAGTAAAGGAGATAAACATATGTACTACCTTTGACATCCCTTGTACCATTTTGGGCCCCATTGACTCCCATTATAATCACATATTTTCGATATACTGTAATCCTGACATGTGATAATGCTTTTCTCGTGAATACCTAATGGATCTAAGCCTCTGCCTTCAAAATAAAGGAAAAATAGGTTTTGGATCAAATGAGCAAAATATTAGGCACAGCACCACCATAGACATTTTCAGTGGTTTTGAATGCAGGACATGGTTATCTTACTATGCAAAATACATGGCAATAAAACGGCTAACCACCATAAAATAGTCTTGATGTAGTGGAACTGATATAAGAGAGTGGTGTGAATGTGATTGAGAATATATATATACTGTGTGTGTGTGTGTGTGTGTGTGTGTGTGTGTGTCGGTCGCGAACAAAACGGCCCGTAGAGCCACCTCCTTGAATAGAATAGAATAGAATAGAATAATCCTTTAATTGTCCCACAAGGGGAAATTTGGTTGTATCAGCAGCAAAAAAACACACATATACAAACAGAACAGGACACAAAACAGAAGCACAATTTTTACATATTTACATCATGGACAATAGTTATCAGAGCAGAGTACAGTACAGTTGTTTAAATTAGCGTACACATAGTGTGCAAACATAGCAGGATACTGAAAGATGTTTAAATAGTTAAGAATATTTAGAATAATTAGAAAAGTGCAGATTGTTTATTGTACCTGTGCATTAAAAAGTAGACATGTAACTTCCAATAAGTTAGTGTCTATATAAGCTGAGAAAAGTAATGTGCAAGTTATAACAGTAGAAGTTGTTACAGTGCTGATGTAAACATCTATGTTTGTTGGGAGCAGTTCTGATTGTACAGTCTGACAGCTGCAGGGAGGAAGGACCTGCGGAAACGCTCCTTCATGCATCTAGGATGCAGCAGTCTGTCACTGAAGCAGCTCTGCAGTTCAGCAACATTTCCATGCATGGGTGGGAGACTCTGTCCATCAGAGATGTTATTTTGGCCAGAGTCCTTCTGTCTCCCACCACCTGCACTGGGTCCAGGGTGCATCCCAGAACAGAGCTGGCCTTCCTGATGAGTTTATCCAACCTCTTCCTCTCAGCTGCCGATAAACCGCTGCTCCAACATACCACACTGTAAAAATGACAGATGCCACCACAGAGTCATAGAAGGTCTTTAAAAGCGCCCCTGTACTCCAAATGACCTCAGCCGCCTCAGCAGGTAGAGTCTGCTCTGACCCTTCCTGTAAAGAGCATCAGTGTTGTGGCTCCAGTCCAGTTTATTATTCAGGTGAACACCCAGGTACCTATAAGAGTCCACTATCTCAATGTCCACTCCCTGGATGTTCACCGGTGTCAGTGTGGTGGGTCTGCGCTCCGAAGTCCACCACCAACTCCTTGGTTTTCCGGCGTTGATCAGCAGGTGGTTCTGCTGACACCAGTCCACAAAGTCCAGAGTCCACTGTCTGTACTCTGAGTCATCCTCATCTGTGATGAGGAAAAGTGAACAACGGCAGCCTGCTCCGTTTTTTTTTTTTTTCTCTGAACCTCTGTCAATGTTATTCTGCTTCATTTTGCACATGAGCCTTGTGTTTGCTCTCAGCAAGCGAGGGAGGGTGCAAAAGCAGCCACGTGTTTGTTGAGCAGAGGGGAGGGAAGTCTTTACTCTCCCAGTGGCACGCCAGCAGAGCCGGGGAGAGACAGAGAGATCGCTTTTCTATCTTTTTGGATTCAAGTGCACATTTGAAGTCTGTGAGAATAGTTTGCAGCCTTGTCTTACGAGTCATTTCTGCACAGACGCCATGAAATGCACTGACGCCACACGCACAACACGAAGCGCTTACGGTCAATTTAGGGAGCTTGGAAGGTTTGCTCATCGTGTAAACAGCGCATTATTATCGTAACTGCTGCAAAAGGTAGGATATGTCCTGTCTGCAAAATCCATCCATCTAGAGGTTCGTATATAAAATGTAAATTAGATCTTTGTTCAGTTTGTTGTTGAGTTTGTTCAGGTCAGTTCAGTTTCCCAGTGGCACAGGGACAGAACAGGAGGGAGAGACAGAAAAAGATCATCGTCTGTACAATAAGATAGAGGATGATCTTCTTTTTTATTTTATTTAGGTGCATCTTTGAAGTATGTGAGAATAGTTTGCAGCCTTGTCTCACTCGTGATTTCTGCACAGACGCCACGAAATGCACAGACGGGCGCACGCACAACATGAAGCGCACGGTCAATTTAGGGAGGCTTTTGCTGAGAAAGAGCAGCGCCCAAAAGCGAAGCAGAGCTCATTGTGCAAACAGCACATTATTATCGTAACTGCTGCAAAGATATATATAAGATATGCCCTGTCTGCAAAATCTAACCATCTTGTGGTTCATGCTATGTATGATAATGTAAATTACATCTTTGTTTATTTAGTTGTTGAGTTTGTTCAGGTCAGTTCAGTTTGTTTTTTTGCAATAAAGTGTTATTGTTCCAAAAATAATAATGCATCCAAATCAATGTTGTTATGAATTATTTACCTATTCAAGGCTGTAATAACCTCATGCCACATATTTCCATTTGCAACTAATTTTTTGAAAATATTGCATATTATGGTCCCCCCCCCCCAAAAAAAACAGGGGATTTTATGACAATAAAGCCATAAAAACCTAAAAAATATTTAAAAAATTATGAAACTCTTAATGCTCCAAAAATAATAAGGCAATCAAATCAATGTTGTTATGAATTATTTACCCATTCAAGGCTGTAATAACCTCATGCCAAATATTTCCATTTGCAACTAATTTTTGAAATTATTGCATATTATGGTCCCCCTCAAAAAAAGGGATTTTATGACAATAAAGCCATAAAAACCTAAAAATATTTAAAAATAATGAAAACTTTATATCTGTGGTGAGGTCTGAAGTTGTTTAAAAGATCTGATGTGAAAAAAAAAATGAAAAATTAATTCATATATGATCATGCTATATCACCTTTTGGATGGGGACCATTTTGGGTCCCGAGGACACCAATGGGTGTAAATTTTGAGGGATGCTTAATATAACCACTAAGAAAACCTCTCTCATCTAATCAAACTCAGCCTACACAGTAAAATACACTCAAATTGATCAAAAACTGAACTGATGACTTCCTACTTTCAGTTCTTTCATTTCAGTGATGGTGGATTATAACCTCCATTCAAAGCATTCAAAAAGAGAGAGAGGAAACTGTAGAACATGTTATATTACACTGTGAGAAGGTAACTGATCCAAAACCTCAGTAACATAAAATGAAACTGGATCTTATTGATTTACTGCAAAAGGACTGAAGAAGTGAAAGTTATCAGGCCTTATTCCAGTTTTTAAAAGAGAGTAAATTGTTTGGGAGGATATGAGTTTACACTCCACACCAGTAGGTGGCGGTAATGCACCTTTCAGTTGTTTGACAACCGCCAAAACAAACGTAAGAAGAAAGAAGAAGAAGAAGAAGGAAGGGGCGTAGCAAAGTAAGACTGTTCCATGAGAGGAGGTGTTTTCACAGAGAGCTGCTTTTTCATTCAGAGAATAAAGTAGTACCAACGTTTGGATCGATATCTGCATCGATCTGCCCACCCTTGTCTCCTGGATCGTAGCTGAGATCAGCGTGAACCACGTGGGTCTCTGCTCCCTGATCTGTTTCCTGTGTTTGGAAAGAGTTCCAGCTTCATCACGGAGTTTCTCTCGGTTTGTGGGCTCATCTAAAGGTAAGCACCGAGCTAACTTTACTGTGAGTTCAGTTCATGTTGAGTTTAGCTCCTGAATGAGGTCTTCTGCTGCTCTCCTCGGTGTCTGTTCACAGTTTAATGTCAACACGTTGAGAGAAGAGTGAGAGAGTGTTTGGAGAAAAAACACCAACTAATCATTAGCTCAGCATGCTGGGAGAAGTTGGAGCAGAAAAGTCTTTTCATTGTCCCTGCAGTTGTGTTTTTCTGCCTGCACCAAACCTCTACAGCCTCATTTCTATTTGAAGTGATAACAGGAAATGGATGAGAGCGATCTGCTGCAGTATCAGGGTCACAATAAACTTTATTGTCCAGCTGCTGTGGATGAACACATGAGAGGAAGTGAACTCCTACAAAGTCTCATTTTAATGAGTGTGGCTGCTGTAAAGTGATGCACAGGAAGATGTTAACAAAAACTAATGAAACAGAGATGAAAGTAAACAGTGTTCATATTTGAAAGCACAGAGAATAAAAATATATTGTGGTGGTTAATGTGCAGGAGAGTGTGAAGAATGTAATAATGTCTTCCTGTGTCAAACACAGCTGCAGTCAAAGCAGGAAGGAAAGCACTGAATCCACTGATCAATGGCCATGAGTACCATTCAGAGAAAGTTGGGGAGTTCAGTGGTGCTCGTTTCAGTCATTATGCAAATGCACTGTTGAAGATTGGGGAAACCTGCAGTCAGCTTAGACTGAAGAAGTCACTTGGATGAGTGACGAAACGTTTCTGCTACTGCAAAAGCTACGTCCAGATGAACAGAATCAAACTTTTAGGAATGGTGGAGGTGATGGGACTGGGGGGCTGAAGGAGTTGAAAGTGTGGGGTGGGGGAGTAACAGGTCTGTCCCTGTTTGTGGAAACCACAGGAGGAGCTGTTCATGCTGTTGCTGGGTGTGAATTGTTGATGGAGTCTTTAAACTTGTAGTTGCTGTTTTCCAGACTGAAGCAGAGTCGTTAGCTGAAAACTGGTTTTAGAGGTTCATTCAGGACACCTTCTCAGGCTCTTACAGCCTTACCTGTATCATAACAAAGTGTATAAACCCCAATCCACCTTTAACATGGTCCTTTGAAAATGCCAGAAAACACTGGGGCCAGCTTGTTTGCACAGTGTCTGAGGGTGGCAGGAGACACACTGTCTGGGCCAGGAGCTTTCCGAGCATTCAGACTCTTTGTCAAGAGATTTATTCTAAAGACACTTCTTCAGCTAAGAGTCTAAGGGTAGAAACACACACAGACGCTGCAGCATTTACTTGCAAGGGCGATCACAGAACGCTCACACCAGAGTGGGGGCCCTGCGATGCGCGCTCTGTTCTTGCACTTGTCTTTATTTATATACAAAAGTAATACAACAGTGAATACGTCTATTCATAGGCCGAGAAACGTTAGTGTGTAGGGAGTGAGGATAAGAGTGGTTCAGGTGTATGTGTGTGTGTTGTGGGATACAGAAAGACGCGGCCCCTCTTCTTGTTAGGGAGCGTCAGATAAGAGTGTCCAGCTCTCCTCTTCCTGGCAGGAGTGAAATAAACACAGCTTGTTCAGCTGTAAGAAAGAATTTATAAAACAGTCCTGTAGTGGACAACAGTCTAAGTCATCAAAAGGTCAACATCAGTATTCTATCATATGCAAACTTATATCATTAAAAGCTTATACTGACCACTAGAGTACAATTTTCTATTGACACTCTTAAACTGCTTCCTAACATTTGCTTCATGAATATGAAGTGTTGTAGTGGGAGAAGGTGGTGTGGAATCCTCCATGGTGTGGGGTGAGGAGGGGGTTTTGTAGGTAAAGTGTTTGATGGTGGTGATGGCTCTATGGTGGGGGAGAGGTGGGGAATGAGTGTCCAAAGTGTCTCCATTGTTGGGGCTGTTGGGGTGTGAAGGCTGCTTGATGGCTCGTCAAAAACGGCAGTAAAAGTCGTTAAGGGTGTTGGCCAAGAGCAAGTCATCAGTGGAGTGGAGGGTTTTAGGCTTGTAGTTGGTGATATTCATAAAACTTTTCCACACAGAGGCCGAGTCATTCTCTGAGATCTGCTGCTGCATCTTCTCAGAGTGCTGATGTTTAGCAATTTCCACCTCTTTAGTGAACCTGTACTTGGCCTCTCTGTAGCAGTCCCTGTCTCCGCTTCTGAACGCCTTTCTCTATAAACCCCAATCCACCTTTAACATGGTCCTTCTCCCAAACCTTCAAATAGGACTTTCTGGCCCTGTCATAGTAAAGGGCTGCTTAGAATATTAGAGCCAATGTCACAAAGTTCCTCCTGAAGTATAAGTGAGTGAGAGAGTTTCCTCACTTTGCAGCACAACACGTCTCACAAGATTTCTACAAGCAATCAGAGTGAAATTTGTACTTTGTGTTGTCAGATGAACATATGAGACACTTTGACTCTTCAGTGCAGTGTGGAGCCTAACAAAGATCTGTTTTGTGTCCCAGCTGATCAGCAGGAGGAGAAGAGTCTGACGGAGCAGCAGAGGAACATTTTCAGCCATCTGGACTCAGCTGAGTCACTACAGAGGAAACAATGAGCTCAACACAGAAGGTGAGGAAAATATCAGTTTCACCAAATAATCAGTCACGTCTAAAACTCTCATACTCTCAACCTTTTATATGACTGTGTTGTATATTATAATGTAGTATGTATTTTCAAATTATGTTTACAAACATTAAGAAGTCACAATCTATTATCATTAGTAGTAGTAGTGTTATTAATTAAATTTTCAATTCAATTCAGTGTTATTTATACAGCACCAAATCACAACAATAGTTACCTCAAGGTGCTTCATATTGTAATGTGGATCCTACAATAATACATACAGAGAAAACCCAACAATCACATGACCCCCTTTGAGCAGCACTTTGGTGACAGTGGGAAGGAAGAACTCCCTTTTAACAGGAAGAAACCTCCAGAAGAACAATGCTCACAGAGGGGCGGGGCCATCTGCAGAGAGCGGTTGGGGTGAAAAAAGGAAGACAGGATAAAATACATGCTGTGGAAGTACATTATTATTATTATTAGTATTAATACTAATACTAATAATATTATTATTGGGATCATTGCTGTATAAATAGACTTAATATTGTTTTATCACCCCAAAAAATATACGTCCAAAGCACCACAACGGTAGTCCGATATCAGGCAGTAAACACATTAAGTGTGTATATTTTCCCTTTATTTTTGAGTTTTTTTTGCTCATGCAAATTGAAATGCGATTAATATAGATTGAAAATGAAAGACATTTAATTGCCATTAATCAAAAATTAATCCAATGTTTTGTACAGTGAAACGTTTGAACAGTCATGAATTATTTTTAACACCAGGTTGGATGTAATGTGTTAGAACTACCAGCAGGTGGGGATAAGAGACCTTTAAGGTGTTTGGTGCCACACTCCACCTTCAGGTTTAAAACTAGTGTTAATGGAGGGAGTTTGAAGGTTCAGTTTGTTCCACGACTGCATTTCACTCACTGCCTCTGTTTGTATCTCTGTCACTGCAGGACCAACATGGAGCGAGAAGTCAGCGCTCTCAGGAGGCCGACAAACCTCACAGAAGAAAGAGAGAGAAAACATACACCTGTGACGAGTGTGGGAAGGATTTTACTGGGAAGACTAAACTAAAACACCATCAGGTCATCCACACTGGAGAGAGACCGTTCAGCTGTGACTTGTGTGGAAAGACTTTTTCCTGGAAGAATGCTCTAAAAAAACACCAACTCATCCACAGTGGAGTTAAAGCCTACAGCTGTGATCAGTGTGGCAGAGCTTTTACTCAAAGTGGCCACTTACAGAGGCATCTAGTTACCCACTCTGGAATTAAGGCATACAGCTGTGACATCTGTGGAAAAACCTTCAGTCAGAGAGGGCACCGAAATATACACCTACGCATTCACACTGGACATGATGTGTACTGCTGTGATCAGTGTGGCAGACAGTGTACAACCAACAGGCAGTTAAAACGCCACATGTTGACCCACACTGAGGAACGACCTTATAAATGTGACCTGTGTGAGAAGACTTTTAAATCTCCACATCACCTGAGACTACACCAACAGATCCACACCAGAAAGAGACTCTACAAGTGCAGTTACTGTGAGGTATGTATTTATATTGTTATCTGTGTTAACTGAAACAGTCAAATGTAATGGGACGTCTGCAGAGATGCTCTTTATTTCAGGCGACGTTCAGGATAAAAATGTTGAAGGACTGACTTACACTGTCTTTGTGTCTTTGTTTAGAAGCAGAGCGACACAGATGGATCCAGTTCTCAACCCTGTCATCACTGTGGTGGTGGGAAAGACTTTCGCTGTGACCTCTGTGGAAAAACTTTCAATTGGCAAGGCAACCTAAGAAGACATCAACGTCGACACACTGGAGACAAACTGAAATACTGCAAAGAATGTGGGAGAGGCTTCCCCACACCAACTGAGTTAAAAACGACATGAACTGATTCACAGTGGGGTTAAAAAGCACGTCTGTGATCAGTGTGGGTCATCCTTCACCACTGCAGTCACCCTTAAAAGACACAAACGAGTCCACACAGGAGAGAAACCATACAAGTGCAGACACTGTGACAAAAGCCTCTCATGTTCAAGTAGTCGTAACGATCATGAACGTACACACATGGAAGGAAACTACAGCTGTGACCAGTGTGACAAGACTTTCAGGAATCTCAGATCATACTCCAAACACAAACGATCCCACGTTACTAATAAACTGTTTCACTGTTACCAATGTGCCCAAACATTCACCTCATTGTCTGCTCTGTGCAAACATCAGCGTGATCACTCAAGGCTGAAATCACTCCCATCACTGGATCACAGTGAATCTGAAGAGACAGAAAGATCCTCTGGTTTCAGTGTCAGACTTAAAACCCTTGAGATCAGGCTCCACAGAGTTCAGATGGAATCTCCTGTAAAGATCTGATGAAAATGTTCCACTAGATGGATGTATAATCTCTTTTTCTGAAGGTTGCTCTCTTACTGTTTCTGCCAGTGCTGACTGCACAGATGTAATTCAGATCCATGTCACTGTTTGGAAGCATCAGAGAACTGCTGATGCTGGAAAGCTGCTGGTCAGTCTGATGGGCTGTTGTGTTGTTGTTGGTGATGCTGGATGAAGGGCTGGTGGAGCAGGTGAGCTCAGGTTGAGGGTAGATCCCGTCTGAGCTGCAGGTGATCCTTTGTCCTACTTGTTGGAGATTAACTTTACGGACTGGAGCTGGAAAATATCTAACAATAAAAGAAAAATATATTTCTAAAGAAGTCAGAAAGAGATTTTGTTGTCACAATTTTCCTTTTCTGTTTATTTCATGTTAACATGATTTAATTGAACAAAAATCATGTAAACATGAATCTCAGACCACAGTAAAATATAACATTTGTCTTAGTGTTTTGACACAGCATTTCTAAATACAGATAATGATTAATGATGTAACATGTCATGTATTCTTTATGTATTTGAAGTGTGATAAAATGACTGGATCAGTCCTGGTGTCACAGACAGGCCTCGGGGCTTCAAACCTCAGAAAGTCCTTTTGGCTCTCAGCTGAATTCCTCTGACACACTTTAACAACTATAAGTCAAAGGTCAGAGGTCATATGATTTGGTAATGACAATGCTGAATAACCACATCACTGATTAGGTATTGTAGTAACAACTCAGACTGTTATAATTATTTAGTTAATAATACGAGTTCATGATGTTGTTTCAGGTTGTTTGTGGTTCAGTTTCTTGCGTAGGTTGTAAATGTGGCAGCTTTAGTCTTTCCTGTCTTTTTAAAAAGAGTTTTGTTACCTTCCACGTTCAGGATGATGAACATTTCACTGATGGTGCTGGTGTGGCACTGGTATCTCCCCTCATCCTGAATGTTCACCTCTGTCAGCTGGAGTGAGGCGTTTCCTCTGGAGACCTGATCCTTGGAAAGTGAAGTTTTACTTCTGACTGAATATATGATCGAGCAGTTATATAAACATGAATCTATCCACGGAGCTCCTCCTCGCCTGCTGTGCATCCGTGTTCAGCAGCCTTTCATCTGTTTCTCAGGTTTTGTATATTAAATAGTACCTGCTTCTGGGGTTCGACATGTTTCGGTTGTCTTATTTTACGTATATAATTAAGATGTTGTGAATAAGTATTTCAGTTGTATCCCGTAGTTGTTTGCTTGACATCGAGCTTTATCCAAGGAAAAGATTTAGCCATCCTTATATTTTGCTTGTTTTATGTTATTCTATTTTTGCACAACTCTGTTGCTTGTGAAAACAAAAACACTGTCTGTCAATCCTCCAAAATCACACTTGGATTATAGTTGGACTGATTTACCAGGTGGTGATACAAAAAATAAAATGTCTAAGATATTTAAATCTATAGAACATAATCAACAACAGAGACCAGACCTGACAGTGTGAAACATACTGTATTTGGCAAAAATATATATACAACAAAATATAATAAAAATAATTATAAACAAAAATATTTTTTGAATAAGTGTTTTCATTAAGTGTTAGATAATAAACTCAAAAAGCTGCACTGTACCATAACAGCCAAGGAGCAACAAAGTCAGTGTCCACGTCTACCTCACATTAAACAGACATATTTCATATGAAATGACTGAAATGTAAAACAGAAAGCTGACTAAAATATTTAAATTCTCTTGAAAACGCCATGAATGGTTTTCATGGGTACCCCCTTTAATGAGCTGATGGGGGCACCCATTGTATTTATAACTGAAGCAGAGTCTCTCCGAGTGAACGTCCAGATGTGATCAATAGTGAGTCAGGATGTGATTCTTTCAAGAGTCGTGGTGAGAATTACATAAATATTGGAAATTGGAAAAGTTGTTGCTTAAGTTTTTATAATAGCAATTTGCATGCACTCCAGAATGTTATGAAGAGTGATCAGATGAATTGCATCGTCCTTCTTTGCCATGAAAGTTAACTTAATCCCAAAAAACCCTTACCACTGCATTTCATTGCTGTCAATAAAGGACCTGCTGAGACCATTTCAGTAATCGTCTTCTTAACTCAGCACAAGGCTGGAGATCATCATGTCAGGCTGATTGTGTTAGAATGGCAGACCTGACATGTTAAATGGAGGGTGATGCTTGAAATCATTGTTCTTCCATTGTTAACCTGCAAAGAAACGTGTGCAGCCATCATTGCGTTGCATGAAAATTGGCTTCACAGGCAAGAATATTGTGGCTACTAAGACTGCACCTAAATCAACAATTTGTAGGATCATCAAGAACTTCAAGGAAAGACGTTCAATTCTTGATAAGAAGGCTTCAGGGCGTCCAGAAAGTCCAGCAAGCGCCGGGATCGTCTCCTAAAGAGGATTCAGCTGCGGATGTGAGCGCATCTGCATGCACAGTAAGGCGAAGACTTTTGGAAGATGGCCTGGTGTCAAGAAGGCAGCAAAGAAGCCACTTTTCTCCAAAAAACACATCAGGGACAGATTGATCTTCTACAGAAAGTATGGTGAATGGACTGCTGAGGACTGGGGCAAAGTCATATTCTCCAATGAAGCCTCTTTCCGATTGTTTGGGGCATCTGGAAAAAGGCTTGTCTGGAGAAGAAAAGGTGAGCGCTACCATCAGTCCTGTGTCATGCCAACAGTAAAGCATCCTGAGACCATTCATGTGTGGGGTTGCTTCTCATCCAAGGGAGTGGGCTCACTCACAATTTTGCCCAAAAACACAGCCATGAATAAAGAATGGTACCAGAACAGCCTCCAACAGCAACTTCTTCCAACAATCCAACAACAGTTTGGTGAAGAACAATGCATTTTCCAGCACGATGGAGCACCGTGCCATAAGGCAAAAGTGATGACTAAGTGGCTCGGAGACCAAAACGTTGAAATTTTGGGTCCGTGGCCTGGAATCTTAATCCCACTGATAATTTGTGGTCAATCCTCAAGAGGCGGGCGGACAAACAAAAGCCCACTAATTCTGACAAACTCTAAGAAGTGATTATGACAGATTGGGCTGCTATCAGTCAGGATTTGACCCAGAAGGTGATTGAGAGCATGCCCTGTTGAATTGCAGAGGTCCTGAAAAAGTAGGGCCAACACTACTTTTACACAGCAGTGGAGAGTAGACTTTATCAAAGTAGATGTCTTTCTGAAAGTGCTGTAACTAAGTTTAAGAATATAATCCACCCACTGTTATCATCTTCAATGCCCTGTACCAACATAGAGCAGAGCAGCTAACTGAACGCTACTCCAACAGAGGTCGATTATCTTGTTAATAATTTTACCTCCTCACTACGTACGACTCTGGATACTGTAGCTCCTGTGAAAACTAAGGTCTCAAATCAGAAGTACCTGACTCCGTGGTATAATTCTCAAACACGTAGCCTAAAGCAGATAACTCGTAAGCTGGAGAGGAAATGGCGTGTCACAAATTTAGAGGATCATCATTTAGCCTGGAGAAATAGTTTGCTGCTTTATAAGAAAGCCCTCCATAAAGCCAGAACATCTTACTATTCGTCACTGATTGAAGAAAATAAGAACAACCCCAGGTTTCTCTTCAGCACTGTAGCCAGGCTGACAAAAGTCAGAGCTCTACTGAGCCAACCATCCCTTTAACGTTAACTAGTAATGACTTCATGAACTTCTTCACAAATAACATTTTATCATTAGAGAAAAAATTACCAATAATCATCCCACAGATGTAATATTATCTACAGCTACTTTTAGTACCATTGATGTTAAGTTAGACTCTTTTCTCCAATTGATCTTTCTGAGTTAACTTCAATAATTAATTCCTCCAAACCATCAACGTGTCTTTTAGACCCCATTCCTACAAAACTGCTCAAAGAAGTCCTGCCATTAATTAATTCTTCAATCTTAAATATGATCAACCTATCTCTAATAATCGGCTATGTACCACAGGCCTTCAAGGTGGCTGTAGTTAAACCTTTACTTAAAAAGCATCTCTAGACCCAGCAGTCTTAGCTAATTATTGGCCAATCTCCAACCTTCCTTTCATATCAAAAATCCTTGAAAGAGTAGTTGTCAAACAGCTAACAGATCATCTGCAGAGGAATGGCTTATTTGAAGCGTTTCAGTCAGGTTTCAGAGCTCAGCACAGCACAGAAACAGCTTTAGTGAAGGTTACAAATGATCTTCTTATGGCCTCTGACAGTGGACTCATCTCTGTGCTTGTCCTGCTAGACCTTAGTGCTGCGTTTGATACTGTTGATCATAATATCCTATTAGAGCGATTAGAACATGCTGTAGGTATTACAGGTACTGCACTGCAGTGGTTTGTATCATATCTATCTAATAGACTCCAGTTTGTTCAAGTAAATGGAGAGTCCTCTTCACACACTAAGCTCAATTATGGAGTTCCACAGGGTTCAGTGCTAGGACCAATTCTATTTACATTATACATGCTCCCCCTAGGCAGCATCATTAGAAGACATAGCATAAATTTTCACTGCTATGCAGATGACACGCAGCTCTATCTATCCATGAAGCCAGGTAACACACACCAATTAGTTAAACTGCAGGAATGCCTTAAAGACATAAAGACCTGGATGGCCGCTAACTTTCTGCTTCTTAATTCAGATAAAACTGAGGTTATTGTACTTGGCCCTGAAAATCTTAGAAATATGGTATCTAACCAGATTCTTACTCTGGATGGCATTACCTTGGCCTCCAGTAACGCTGTGAGGAACCTTGAGTCATTTTTGACCAGGACATGTCCTTCAACGCACATATTAAACAAATATGTAAGACTGCTTTCTTCCATTTGCGCAACATCTCTAAAGTTAGAAATATCCTGTCTCAGAGTGACGCTGAAAAACTAGTTCATGCATTTATTACTTCCAGGCTGGACTACTGTAATTCATTATTAACAGGATGTCCTAAAAACTCGCTGAAAAGCCTTCAGCTGATCCAAAATGCTGCAGCAAGGGTCCTGACAGGGACTAGAAAGAGAGAGCAGATTTCTCCTGTTTTGGCTTCCCTTCATTGGCTTCCTGTTAAATCCAGAATTGAATTCAAAATCCTGCTCCTCACATACAAGGTCTTAAATAATCAGGCTCCATCTTATCTTAATGACCTTGTAGTACCATATCACCCTATTAGAGCACTTCGCTCTCACACTGCAGGCTTACTTGTTGTTCCTAGAGTATTTAAAAGTAGAATGGGAGGCAGAGCCTTCAGTTTTCAGGCCCCTCTTCTGTGGAACCAGCTTCCAGTTTGGATTCGGGAGACAGACACTATCTCTACTTTCAAGATTAGGCTTAAAACTTTCCCTTTTGCTAAAGCATATAGTTAGGGCTGGACCAGGTGACCCTGAATCCTCCCTTAGTTATGCTGCAATAGACGTAGGCTGCCGGGGATTCCCATGATGCATTGAGTTTTTCCTTTCCAGTCACCTTTCTCACTCACTATGTGTTAATAGACCTCTCTGCATCGAATCATATCTGTTATTAATCTCTGTCTCTCTTCCACAGCATGTCTGTCATCCTGTTTTCCTTCTCTCACCCCAGCCGGTCGCAGCAGATGGCCGCCCCTCCCTGAGCCTGGTTCTGCCGGAGGTTTCTTCCTGTTAAAAGGGAGTTTTTCCTTCCCACTGTCGCCAAAGTGCTTGCTCATAGGGGTTCATATGATTGTTGGGTTTTTCTCTGTATTTATTATTGTGCTATCTACTGTACAATATAAAGCGCCTTGAGGTGACTTTTGTTGTGATTTGGCGCTATATAAATAAAATTGAATTGAACACTGCAAATACTGACTCTTTGCATAAATGTCATGTAATTGTCGATAAAAGCCTTTGAAACATATGAAGTGCTTGTAATTATATTTCAGTTCATCACAGAAACAACTGACAACAAAGATCTAAAAGCAGTTTAGCAGCAAACTTTGTGAAAACTATTTGTGTCATTCTCAAAACTTTTGGCCACGACTGTACTGGTCACTTACAAAGCAGCTGCCTCTGTTCCAGTTCATCTATCCCTGCTTTTGTCTTTACTGATTAAATCCAGAGTAGAAACAAGAGTCTGATACATAAAAACATCCATGCAAAGTGCTCAAACTGTGGTACCATTCACACTGAAATCACGAGTTAGATGACTTCAAAAAACAGATCTAAAGCAGGTTTTCCATCTATGAAAGTTCCTGTTGAGTTTACATGAGAGACAAAATTATTTCAGCTCCTAATTTGATTCCAGGAACAATGTGAGCATTCAAAGTTGGCATTGAAGATGTTTTTAAAATATTTAAAAATCTAAAGTAAACTGTACTCATTAAACTGAACATATTAATACTGCTTTGAGATTTACATCGAAAAATAATTACAGATGATAAAAATATTTCAACACCAATGTAAAAATGTCAATATAAAGTTGATATTTCATGTAAAACTGCAAATTTTAGTGCAGAGTTGGTGAAAGTCTGCTTTAGAATTAGATTTTGTTCACATTTATCTCGTTTTATTTCCAGGCTTGACTGTTGTAATTCATTTATAATCAGGTTGTTCTAAAACTGCCAAATAAACATCCAGTTAATCCAAGAAGCTTGAGATTAAAAATATTGGGTGATATGTAAGAACCAGCAGGGAAAATCTGAGAATATAATCAGAAACAATTACAGTATTCAAACTTATCAAAGAAATTGTTCAACACATTTTCACATGCAACACCTTGAATAATCAGGCCCCATCACATCTTAATAACCGTATAGTACCGTATGATCCCAACAGAGCACGTCGCTGTCAGACTGCAGTCGTACTGGTGATTCCCAGTCTTTAAAACTAGAATGGGAGGCAGAGCCTTCAGCTTTCAGAATCCTCTCCTGTGGAACCAGCTCCCAGTTTGAATTCAGCAGACAGACTCTTCTTTCTGTTTCCTTCCCAGCATCAAAGTCCTCACTGTCTGCTTGTTGAGGTTTTACACTAATACTGCAGTTTGGACAAAAGTCGCAGCATCTGTGGGACACTTTTAGTGTAAAAACTGATAAAACATTATTTTACCTTCATGTGACCCTGAGACTCCTTTGTAAATATTGTTTGGTGTCACATGGCATTTCTTTCCTCACAGGAAAACTGGCTTCAGTGATTCATGAAAAGCAGCATTTCTGTTAAATGACAATAAAAACAATCACATACTGTGTATTCATCATGAAGCACAACTTCTACAGATTTAAATAAGCTGCAGTGATTCCAGCTGTTTGATTTTCTATGATATCATATCAGATATGCATAGTGGTGAAATAATTTCAATCCTGAATTCAAATGAATTAGTAATAATCTATTAATTATTTATTAAAGCATATCAAAAAACTAGAAACTAGACTGAATGTAGAGAACAGTTTGGACCTTTAGATTTCACACTGTTCACAGAGAGCTGCTCTGTGTTTTAAGACATAAGATTTAATCATGTTCTGGTTTCACTCTTCAAAGTTTTCTCACATTTTCTTTGTAACCTGACGAATGTTTTACAAACCATGAAAAATCATCAATAAAAACAACAAACACAATATTAAGATGGAATTAAATACTGTGTGTAAAATGTCTTTTTACCTGATTATTCCACAGTACCAGGAGAGTTACTAATAAGGCTAAAACTACAATGACCCCTCCTACGATTGCTCCAACATTGGATGAATTCCCTGAATCTGATTATTTGCACAGGAGTCTCCACTATCAGCAATACCTGGTGTGAATGCGTGTGAGTGAATGTATGTAAATGGACGGTGACTGGACAGACGATGTGGACTAAAAGTTGGACCGACTGGACACAGAGATAAAGACTGGACTAAGGTTAAACACATGACTGATAACTGTTCTGTTTTAAGTTTTCTTTCTTATAACACAGATTGGATCATAAGTGGGGAAAACTGAGTATGAAATGTGAAGTTCAGGTTAACACACAGGTTTTGTTCTAGGAAGTTCCAAGGATGCAGGCTCTGGATGGAGCCAAGAGTTTGAAAAGATTTGACATGATGATTAAATTGATTTCATTCCTTAAACACAGGTTTGCAGGGCTGGAGCAGATATACCTGAGAGGAGGATTGCTGAGGTGTTTTGAGAAATGATATGACTAACCTTTTTCTTTAAATTTCCTAAGCTCAGGTGAAGCATTTTGAGTTTGTGACACATAAGATGTGTCAAAAGGGGATTTAAGGTTTAATTTGAAATGGGTTTTAGGATCATTTTTTGACTTTTGGGGTTTTTGATAATTGAGATATGGTAAAACTGAGGCAGAAATTGTTATTTTCATGTTTAAGTTAAAGGATTAAAATGAACTGAATCCTGTGTAGAAGATAAAATGCCGGTGTTCATAAGAAGCTGTACACCAAACTTAAAGGGAAACTGCGGACACTTTGAATAAAAGATATGCTTTGGGGAAAACTAGCGAAGATTTTAGGAGTAGAAAATGTTTTTGTTAGGATCCCTGGGTCATCGACCCAGTGGTTTGTGTTTTGGTTCTTTGAGTTTGTTATTTCATTATATTCTAGTTTTGCTTTTTGGGTTTTTGGATTATTCTTAGTTTAGGTTCTCTGGGTGGGTTCTGTTAGAGTTTTAGTGTTCTGGTTTTCTGTCTGTGATTCTGAGTTGCTGTCTCCCCTGTTTGCTGTATCCCCACGTCCAGTCAGTGTCTGTGTCTGCCCTGGTCCCACGCCTTTGTTCCCTTTGTTATAATGCCTGCCTGTGAGTCTGTGTTATGTTTCCTGTTTTACTTTGAAAGTCCATGTCTCATGTTAGTGTATCTGGTTTTGCTCTCCTTGTCTCGTTAGTCCTGATTTGCCCCAGCTGTGTTTCCCTCCTGTTGCCCATTCTCTGATTGCTCCTCTGTGTACTTAAACCCTGTGTTTCTTTGAGTCAGTGTCGGCGTCGTCCCTCATGCTGTGTGTATCTCCTGTGGCTCCCTGTGTGTGTTTCGTTAGATTCTTTTCAGTTTAGGTTTTGTAGATTTTCTTTGTTCAGCAATAAAGCTGTTTTGAGTTCACCGCTTTTGTCTCCGGAGTCTGCACCTTGGGTCCTATTCCTGTCTGCACACAGCCGTAACATGACAGTTTTATTTCTTTTGATTTCTAGAATAAGTGGTTATGATGCAGGCTTACACATACAGATATTACAAAGATTTAATTCTAGGGTAGAGGTGAAACACAGTTTGCTTTGTCTTTGTGTAGGAACTGGTGACGCAGAAGCTGTAAAGATAGACATGCCATGAATAAGTTGATAGGAAACATGTCGAGACAGCCATATAGGGCAAAGGTGGTAGAGCTTGTAATTGTATGAGAGCTTCTTAAGAGGGTGTTAAAAGTGTCGCTTACCCAAATGAATAACATTGAAGATTATATACGTAGAAGTGATTTTTATACACACATGCGATTGTGCTCATTCAGAGTTGTTGCTTGGTCGGAGGAGACACTATGGTGTGAAAGACGTGTTTCCGGGGCTCCGCAAAGCAGTGACAAAAATATTCTTTAAGACGCATCCGCACTTTCTATATCAGCCCTGTGGGCTCTAAATAACCCTTTTCGCACGCCGGGTACCCGCTTGTTTATTTATTTTCACTTTTTCATTCTCTGAGGTCGGAAACCTACTTTGGACAACTTCTGGGAAAGGCATGAGGAGTTTCCTTCCTGGTTGGCTGTGGCGACCGTCAGCGGCTGCGTCCGGACAATCAAGTTCTCCTACTAAAAGTCCCACCATTTGCCCTTTATTCTCTTTTTTTTGTATAATGGCAGATAAGAGGGAGCAACGTCGAAAACGGGTCAGGCCGGTAGCGGGTGGTTCACAGAGCCCGGAGCTGGGTCGCGAATCTCAGCGTGACGTGGCTATCATGGAGAGCAGCCACGAGCAGGGTGCGGGCGCACCGCTCGGCGAAGTCACATTTGCCAGAGCATTGGAGGCTCTGAAATGGGACATCTGCGACAAGCTTGAATGCAAGATCGATACGGTGACCCATACACTGCGGTCAGAAATATCATCTGTGAAGGCTGAGTTTAAAGCTGCTATAACCATCCTACAGGCCACCGTTAATGCTCAAGGGACCACCATTAAAGATTTGGAGCTTTCAGCTACAACCTGCAGTGACGACCTGACTTCTCTTCAATCTGCTGTAAGTGTTCTAACGGAGGAGGTCAGACAACTGCAAGCTAAATGTGAGGATCTAGAAGGAAGATCAAGGCGCAATAATATTCGCTTTATTGGCATCCCCGAGGGTTTGGAGACTTCTAACCCTAGGGAGTTTATTTCCCATCTCCTGCAAGATCTTCTGAAACTGAATGAAGCACCTCTGTTAGATCGGGTTCACAGGTCCCTTGGACCAATAGTGTAAAAACTGATAAAACATTATTTTACCTTCATGTGACCCTGAGACTCCTTTGTAAATATTGTTTGGTGTCACATGGCATTTCTTTCCTCACAGGAAAACTGGCTTCAGTGACTCATGAAAAGCAGCATTTCTGTTAAATGACAATAAAACAATCACATACTGTGTATTCATCATGAAGCACAACTTCTACAGATTTAAATAAGCTGCAGTGATTCCAGCTGTTTGATTTTCTATGATATCATATCAGATATGCATAGTGGTGAAATAATTTCAATCCTGAATTCAAATGAATGAGTAATAATCTATTAATTATTTATTAAAGCATATCAAAAAACTAGAAACTAGACTGAATGTAGAGAACAGTTTGGACCTTTAGATTTCACACTGTTCACAGAGAGCTGCTCTGTGTTTTAAGACACAAGATTTAATCATGTTCTGGTTTCACTCTTCAAAGTTTTCTCACATTTTCTTTGTAACCTGAGGAATGTTTTACAAACCATGAAAAATCATCAATACAAACAACAAACACAATATTAAGATGGAATTAAATACTGTGTGTAAAATGTCTTTTACCTGATTTTCCACAGTACCAGGAGAGTTACTAATGAGGCTAAAACTACAATGACTGCAGTGACCCCTCCTACGATTGCTCCAACATTAGATGAATTCCCTGAAATGAAAAAGAGGTCAGATAACTGATTTTTTTCCTTGGAAGTTTAATAATCTTGCTTGTTCGGTTGCTTGATTTTTAGCCCTATTCCAACAAGTCTGTTCAACAAACTCTGAGTTTAAAAATGCATTTTGAGTTTATTAGCTCTGTGATGAATAACTCTGAGTCGGACAGCAAAACATCATCAATGGAGCTTTAATAGCACAGTTCACCATGGCAACGGGTAAATAAAATGTAAATAAATGTGGACCAGGGAATATAAAAATGTCAGTGTGGACCGTGATATTAATCTTTAAAAGGAGGGAAGAAAATAGTCAGTTTGATCAGCTCAGTCCACTCCACCATCATCATCACACGCTGGGAAAAACGTTTTTATTAAAAAAAACAAACAAAATATTGACAGTGTTCCTGACAGATTACTCAGTTATATCAGGTATCGAGCAAAAACATTTTCCCACTGATAACTGATGTGTTTTCAAAATGTTCCTTTAGCTTTTTGAGTGTTGTTTTGCTATGCTTACTCCCCAAAAAGGAAAATACTGATGTTAATTTACCTTCATTGATCTCCACGAGGATATTAGTTATTTTAGTCTCCACAGCATCAGCGAGTTCACACGTGTATGTTCCTCCTGATCTGAGGAGAAGTGCTGCAGTGTGAGGCTGCCTGACTCTGACACATCCTTTACATGCTGCTTCCACTCCTCTGAGACTGTGTACTGACTGTCAGTCTTTGTCAGGATGATCTGACTGTGGTCGAATCTCCAGATGAGGTTTGTTACAGGGGTGCGTGAGGGGAACAGTGGATTGTTGTTTCAGACTGGCTCCCAGTCACTAATCCTGAAAAACAGAAAAAACAGAAAAAACATTTTTGATTTGATTCTAATTTAAAATTTTTAGTTTCACCTTTATAGGGTATAAAAGATGGTGACTTATCACAATGTGACTTAATTTCTCTGTTCTCTACTCTCTCTAATGACTTATCCTCAGACGTGATTCACCAAACTCTGAAGGAGAGACTAATATTTCCTTTGATTGCATGAAATACAAAACAAGTGAAGTACGATTAAAAAATAAAAATAAAAAAATAAAAGAATATTTCAACGACTTTTCAAAACCTAAATGAAGCTTTTAAAAGGAGGAACTGTTTTATCTTCAGAATGAGATGTTAAACTCACCTTGTTGCCTGAAGGTTGCTCTCTTCCTGTTTCTGCCAGTGCTGACTGCACAGCTGTAATTCAGATCCATGTCACTCTTTGGAAGTATCAGAG